>NC_062527.1:5649310-5949310 GCF_022655615.1 Tachysurus fulvidraco
ATATAAGATCATTTGGAATATATTCGATATGTATTAACTTTAGCTTGCTAAGAAGTCATTTTATTGCAGCATGTTGGCAAACACTTAAGTATTAATTTCAGCTCTGAAACATAGCAGAATATAAATAGAGCTCTATCACTGTTTTTTTTTCCTTTAGGAGTCTATCCTGTGCTGTAATCTGAAATGATGACAGCCTTCTCATTATGACTTTCACTGTGTCCATGTTATCCCTATGGCTTAAAGCCAATCATTGCTGTACATCGAGGGCTGACGATACCATACAAGTAGGTACAGAGAGACACACAGGGGTGGATTGGCTTTCCGAGACTTTTGATGGCACGATGCGTTAACTGTAGATTTGCAGTGGCTGTATTAATGGCTCCTGACAGAACCAGCCTAGAGATTATAAAGTCATTGTGAAGCTAATCATCTCTTATTAAAGGAAAGGCCAATGAATTAATGTATCCGGGGTCCAAGTGGATTCAGAATCTTAATCAGAATTTAAAGAGTCGTGTGTGTGTGTGTGTGTGTGTGTGTGTGTGTGTGTGTGTGTGTGTGTGTGTGTGTGTGTGTGTGTGTGTGTGTGTGTGTGTGTGTGTGCGTGTGTGTGAGTAAGAAAAGAAAAGAGCAGCAAGGTTAGTCCTACACATTGTGGAATCTAGCATCACCTGGGACGTCTCACTCACAGGGACTCACAGGGACATATTCATTTTGAATGAGGTGAGTTTGCCCTTTGTGAACAAACACAGACTTTATTCCCTTATGTTTCAGTCAGTCATTCTTGGTCACTGTTTATATCACAGCTATAATTTATGAATCATTTTTAACCTTAATCTAACAAGGTGGACTTCATGCATTGACTCCACTGTCTATATAAGCAGTCTAGTGCTCCTGCAACCATGTCCAATTTATTTTCAGGCACACAAAAGTGTCTAAATATCAATATATTTATATTAATTTTATTATTCTGTAAAAGAAATTGTTCGATTTGTGCAGGTTGTGTTCTTCTATGAGCATTTCTTTTTTTTTTTTTCCTATCAGGCTCTAACGCTGTCCTACAGTCCGGAAGGAGGAATTGTGTTTACTTCGCAATCTGTATCGAAGCTTTATTAGCCCGATCCTCTGAGGTGTGCTTCGGCACAAATCAGACACACTAACTATCCACTGGGCAGCTTGTGAGTTAAATTAATGGCAGACAAGAGAAAAGAAAAAACAGAGCCTCAGATATAGAGCTTTAGTTCATGCTAGTGTGGTTTTAGTGTTCATCATGATTAAAGAAAGTGGACTTCTTTACTGCCTGATTGAGTTTTTATTTGTTTTTCTGTTTACAGAGATGCCATGCACAAAATCAAATAAGCAGCTTCTCTGGGTCACAGCTAAATGAACAAATGCTCCGTGCGCTCGCTGATGCATTACCCACTTTAGATTGCTTTTTGGTTGTGCTCGGAAATAAGTGTTGGAAATCGACATCACCATTAATCCTGAGCTGAGGCTGTCTTTGTATATAGGACTTCTGTTATATCAGGTTTAGAAATACTTTGTGCTAATGTAATAATAACAAAAGCAACACCGAGGAAGAATGTAAGCAGTTAATGATTTGTGGACAGATTTTCTATTAAAGTCATTCAGAATGTTTTATTGTTTGACTTCAAATCCAGTTCAGGATCGGCATTTAAGTCTAGTGCAATGGAAATCGAGTAAGGTGCTACTGGGACAGTTCCCTGCCATACCACTAGAGGGGGCTCTGGCAGGTGTTTTTTTTTTTTTTTTGTCATGTGTTGTGCCACTCCCTCCATATTGTTCTGGATTTCTGCCTTGTCACCTGTTTCCTATTTACCCTGACGTTCTGCCCTATATATACCTGCCGTGTTGTATCTATCATTGTTTTGTGTTTGTGCAGTATGTGACGTGGCGTTGTGTATGCGTGTGGTGGCTTTTTTAATTACTCACTCTCACTCACTCATTTTCTACCCCTTATCCGAACTACCTTGGGTCACGGGGAGCCCCAAGATACAAGACACACGATAGCAACTAAAGGACAAAGAACTATATCAGGATCAACTGAAACTTATTATAATTATTATTCTTTCATTCATTCATTCATTCATTTCCTACCGCACACACACACTCTCACTCACTCACTCACTCACACACTCACACACTATGGACAATTTTCCAGAGATGCCAATCAACCTACCATGCATGTCTTTGGACCAGGGGAGGAAACCGGAGGACCCGGAGGAAACCCCCGAGGCATGGGGAAAACTCCGCACACACACGACCCTGGGGGTGTGAGGCAAACGTGCTAACCACTAAGCCACCGTGCCCCCGCTTTTTTTAATTACTCCCACTTTATTTGTTTTGTATATTGTTCAGGTCTTATTGTAGCGTTAGTTTTAAGTTAATTAAGCAGTGCTTCAGTTTTATCCAGCGTGTCGGTCTGATTCTTGGTAAGGCGGGTGTTATAGATGTAAAAAACAAAACATTTGGGTAAATAGTAAACGGGTAACATGGCGGGAAAGCGGAACCATAGGCAAGGCATGGCACACCTCACGCAGGGAACAACAAACTGACTATGTAGCAAAGCCGTCTAATAGAAAAGCTGACTATGATGAAATGTCTGCCAGCCCCCTCTAGTGGTATGGCAGGGAACTGTCCCAGTAGCTCTTGACATTCACCATTAATATTAAAACCACCCTCTGGTTATTTTAAAGAAGCCTCAGCTAAATATATTTTTCCCAAGGGCTCTAGTTCTGACATCCCTCAAACCAGCCTATGTTGCAAATTGGCATCACATATTTCTGCAAATTGCGCTCATCTTCCAACCTCCTGCAATGACTTGAAATATTTATGAAAGTGTAAAAAGCCAGATAGCTGCTTTGCCTTCTGTGGAATTAATAGCAGACTAACTTTGGTTAAAAAAGTGTCGGAGTATGCCTCTACAGTAAGATCGAATTTGTTACAGTTTTATTAGGCAGTAATTCCTAATCCTGTAGTACTTTACACGGAGACGGGTTTAAGTGTGAATGTAAGAAAGTTTAATGCAAGAAAAAAAAGACACAGCAATCAAGCGATTAATAGATAATAGAAAATTATCAGGAGAGCCCATGTGATATTGAGGGCAGCACTGCGAAAAAGATAACAGAAGAAAAAGCCAAAAGCCTGAGAAGCAGAACAGGAAAAACTGGAGCAAGTCAGTGAAAGAACTGTTGTACATTGGTGCAGTGGTTGGTATTATTCATCAAATCAATGGCACAGACCGGGATGCATCATCTATGAGTGAGTCACCGGCCGACTTCAAGAGTGTGGACTAAAGAAGACAAATTATTTAAAGTGTTTGAAATGTAAATTTGCCCAAATCTACAGTATTGTGCGTAGCAGGACAATTTATTGCATGTGAACGTGTTCATGTGGTAGAAATAAACCTTTTAAAATACATTAACCCCAGTCGTTTTTAGAGTCAATGTCCTGGGTTTTGATTGTGAAAATATTGTTGCTTTGACTTAATTAGGGTTTAATTACCTGGATACACAGGACACCTTAAATACACAGAACTAACAAATCCCTGAGTTAACCAGATCCTGCTTCGACCAAAAACACAGAAGGTTCACTGTAATATAATGGATGGAAAAGTTTGGCGTACTGGGGAGCTTTAAATCTGTTAATGCACAAGAATAAAAACACACAAAATTGGTTGGGTGGTTTTTGCAGAAACAAAATGTATTGTGGACATCATGCTAAATCTGTTAAAGATTACAGCAAATATTATGGACTAAAAAGCATATTAACATATACTGTAGGTGGTGAAAGGGGTGTATGTTTGTAAGGCTGTTGACCAATAAGAAAATCAGGAGCAATTAGACCTCTGCATCTACTGTATAGACAGGAACTTGTGGTTTATTAAACACAAGCAGTGGGAATCCTGACACCTTGCTACAAAACTTCTCCCAGGGTCTGATGAAGCGTGTTGGATCTTTATCGTGAAAGTATATCCCTGTACTGAAACACGCCGAAGTCACGCACATGCGAATCGGCTGCTCTTTTATATTCATACATTCATCTTTAGTGACGGTTCTATTGTGATCTGGGTCAAGGCAGATCTGGAGTTAATCCCAGAAACACTGGATGCACAGTGGGAGAATTCACCCTGGATAGGATTCTATCCCATTACAGGGCACTGAGAGCCATTTAACATACTTTATATACTTTCCTGAATTTTTTAAGACAGTGGGAAGAAACTCCATATAGAAACTTCAGGATCAAACACTGGAGGTGGCGATGCTACCCACTGCACCACAAATGCTATATAAAATTACGGCTCTTTATTCTGACTAAAAAGTGAAACCGGAAAACAGCAATGAAATGTTCATGTTGAATTAAACATTGTGCTGTAATCTGTTTTTCAGAAAAGATGAAAGATCCGCTAACCCTGGAGGTGCGCTGATGTTGCACTGCCTGTGCAACTCTTTCATCAGATCCTCCCGTGTAGCCATGTGTGGCTGAGCTGTGTAACTTTTGCATTGCTAGACTGATTTGGCTGTGACTGAGCTTTTAGAGCTTTCAAAACCCGCTATTGGTCTAATAGGACATCTTATCACTAGGACATCTTTAACTCTTTGTGAGGGCCAAATTAAAGAATGTGTAATACAGAAGTCAGTAGAAGGTAATCCCTTTAATAGTAGAATTATTGTGTGTATATGTGTTTGTGCAACGGTTCAGTGAATTGATTCCCAAACAGGTCTCAAGTAAGAAGGGTTTCAAACTGAATTCTTCTGCAAGCCTACACAAGTAAGCCATTAGGAGAAGAAATATTTATATAAAAGAAGAAGAAGAAGCTTTTATTGTCATTTCAACCATATATAGCTATTGCAGTACATAGCGAAATGAGACAACGTTTCTCCGGGATTATGGTGCTACATAAAACAAAAAGACAGGGCTAAGGACATGTAAGTAGTCTTAGTCACATAAAGTGCAACCTGGTGCAAACAGTGCAGGACAAGACAAGCAAGACAGTGTGGGACAAAAGACAGTGTAGACACAAAGTTACAAGACAATACAAAAAGTACAAAAATGCAATACACAAAAGACAATAAACAGTAACCGAAACAGTGCCGACCGACCAGTGTAAATACTGTGTGTGAATACTGAATGTTCAGACTATATTTTGTGCAGTAACATTAGAATGAACACAGTTTCTTACAGTGCATGAGTACTCTATGTAAAGGTGCACACAGACAAAAGCACTGCAAGGCCCATGCTTTTTCAAACATGAAATGCATCACAGCACTGAATAACGTACTGTACCGGTACATCGTTCATGGTCTTCAAAAGAAAGTCATTAAATGTAGTTTCAATTTGAGAAAATAAACGATTCAAAAGATTTCTAGGGTTAGAGGTTAGGTGGCAGGCATATTAAATCAACATTGTATTAATAATGTTGAGAGAAATGTGTGTGTTTGTGTGTGTGTGTGTGTGTGTGTGTGTGTGTGTGTGTGTGTGTGTGTGTGTGTGTGTGTGTGTGTGTGTGTGTGTGTGTGTGTGTGTGTGTGTGCGTGCGTGCGTGTGTGTGTGTGTGCGAGTGAGTGAGTGAGTGAGTGAGTGAGTGAGTGTGTTCCGACTTATAAACTATAAAATCATACATGTTTTTGCTTCCAAAAGTCTAATCAGCACCGAACTAGATTACTTTTTCTTTTTTTATTCGTCGCACATTTTTCTATTCATGTTCTCTTTGCATTTACACCATCCAGCAATAAAAATGTGCGTGGTGGCAGTAGGGAGACATAAAACTATGGTAACAGAGGGAAAGAGAGACACTAAAGGTCTCCTTTACTTATCTGTCTTTCAGTAATTCTTTCTTTAATAGTGCCTACGGACAGGTTTGTTCTTACCCACTGGTCTCTCTCTCTCTCTGTCTCTCTGTCTCTCTCTCTCTCTCTCTCTCTCTCTCTCTCTCTCTCTCTTTTTCTGGTGATAACACAGTGGCTGAAATCTACAGATAATTCAGCCACCACCAATTCTTCTTGTACTTTCAGAGAGGCCGAAGCATGTACTTCACATCACAGGAGGAGAGATTTATCAACCATCAGATAATGGTCATGCCTCTAGTAAAATGTACTGATTACACAGCAAATAGCTCAGCAGTTTGCGGTATGAGCAAGTGCCATGTTAGGTATAGAAGCATGAATGCTGAATGTACGACTCTCTCCTGCCTGTGCCACTTACACTATACACTCCTGTACTCATCAGTGTTGATTACATGCCTAATTACATGCCCTACTTAATTTCTTATTTAGGTTGTCCCCAAAGATCTAAGTAAAATATGCATAAGCTTCACCGGAGATACAAATTTAAAGTTACAGGATCAGAAGTAATTAAAAACTGCTAAGTCAGGATATGATACAGTACAGAAGTTTTTAAACAGATCAGAGTTTATACTATCGGATGAGTTGTTGTCCAGAATATGGACAAAGAGGTCAGAAATGCCTAAACTATTGGGAATCATGGTTCTGCCTTGAACAATTTCTTTCTGACTGAGAGTATCCATGCTTGCAGTCAGAGCTCTGTTTGTTTACGTCTATATGAGTTGGTGTGATTGCTAGAGTGTGAGGCACTTTTCAATTGCCCCGGTAATGAAATCCCTAATGGAGCTAATGAATGCAAACAGCATGTGGCATTAGGAGCCAGCACATCTATGGTAAACAAGTCTCTAAGACATTGACAGAGACAAACACACATTACTTTGCTTACAAATAGATATAAAGAACTAGCAAATGTCAGAATTACTGGAAAAGGGCTTAATTAAGTGAAGGTCATATTCAGTTGAATGTGGAATTCTAGCAACTAAGTGTCATAGGGGAGCAAATGTTTGTTTAATCCCTCATCAGTTTATTTATATCTCAGATGCTATTGGATCTGGTTCGGATTCCGTGTTTACAAATCCACAAAAACTTGCTTGATGTTATTCTTAATAAGGAGAGGAAAAGTCATTGGTCTGCTTAACCCTGGTAAGGTTTTTGTTTTTGTTTGTTTGTTTTTTTAAGTTTACTACAGTTGTTCTTAGAAATCCACTGAGGAACTAAAGTCCTAATTGCTGATAACATTTAATAAAGCAGTTGTTCTGTATTAATCTCAGAAGATCCAGGGCTTAGGAACGCACATAAATTAGTCATTAGCCCTGTAGATCATTCCCAAACACTTCCCAACTATTGAAGACCCACGCTAAATCATTCCCCCTTCTGCTACAGATCTCCACTACTCAACACAAACAACACAACCAACTCGACCTCCCTGTGGGAGTGAAAATCCTGAAACAGATGAGTTATCAGACTTTCCTGGTGTGGACCCACTGCAGGGGAGAATGGGTACAAAGAATTGCTCCAATAATAGTAAAATATAGTGACTTGCCCACCAGACACTAATTTGATGGTTCGGTATTGTAACTGTAGCAAAGAGAGCTTGACATTCCACCACTTGGGACAGAATGGCCCCAGTCCTCTGTCTAAAGTGCAGAGAAAAGTCAGGAAAGGGTAGAAGGTGGGCACCTTCAAAATACCCTTCAATTATTTTGTCACATATACTGTATATTACAACACAGTGAAATTATTTCTTATCTTCTTCATATCCCAACTTTGGAGGTTGGTGTTAGAGGCGTCATGATTCAGCAACCTTAGAGCAGATAAGGGCCTTGCTTAAGGGCCCAGCAATGTCGGCTTGGTAGTGCTGGGGCCTGAACACTCTTCATTCAATCAACAACCCAGAGCCTTATCTGGTTGAGCCATCACTGTCCTTATTACTAAAGGCTGCTGGTATATCTCTGACCACAGGTCGCTTGAGGATTAAGTTTTTTCTTACATGTTGCTATAGATTATTATGTCATCAAATCTAGCAATGTCGTATATACACTGTAGTTAGCTACTGAAATTTAGTCAGTGCTAAAAAAAAAACACAAGGAAGAAAGACAAAAAGGTATACGCGGAATACGGTGAAGAAAGCCTTGGAGTTTGGTGATAAGGGAAAATATCCAGGTTTAAATAAAAATGAACCTCATCTAGCATTCACCTTGCAAAGCTCCACACAGAATAATACTACCCCATTTGTCCTGGATACAAGAACAGTGGGGCTGTTTGTCACTGAGAGACACCTCTATTAGTCCCAACTTTAGCATTTACCCCAATTTGTCTTGAACTTTTTGTGTAAAATATGGCTTGTTGTTCATAATTATCCTGATGCAGTATTTGTGTAGTTTTCTTTTAGTTTCAGTGAACCATCACAATAGGCATGTGTAATATTGTGTAATATTTCAACATCTGCTCTCTGCATCTATTTGAGATGGTCTCTAATGGGGATAGGAAAAAAGTAGGATTGGAGTTTTTTGAGTATTTATCTCCCAACTCATATTTCTCATTCTCTTATTCCCAACCTAAAACTGTTTTTTTTTTTAAAAACATGCAAATAGAACACAAACAGGGGAAAGTGTAGAGGAAGAGGCAGGTCTTCACTCGTCTTTTGAAGATGGACAGTGACTCAGCCGTTCAGACATCGAGTTGATTCCACCACGTCAGTGTCAGAACAGAAAATAGTCTTGATGTACTGTATACCCACCTCTTACTCTAAGAAATGGTGGGACCAGTAGAGCAGTGCTGGTAGATCTGAGGGTGCAAAGACTTTTCATTTATAGCCTGAATTTACAACTCTGAATTCTGAATTTATGCAAAGTTGATGAAAAGTCAGGGTAGATCTCTCATTAGATTAGAGGCAGAGTTCAGTAAGGAGACAGCCCTAGGGAAAAGTCAGTCTACTGGAGGCTCCTGAAGTGCCTACTGGAGGGTAGTTGGACAAACAGGGTGTCTAGGGTTTATGGAGAGGGTGAGAGAATTTTCTTTAAGAATGCTGCGAGCTTGACACACAGCATTTCCTTTCGTCGTCCTCGCTGGCTGGAAGTAAAGTTACTGTGATGATCTGGGCAATTTTCTTAAAAGGTGATAGTAGCAGAGCGGATGTGGCCTGACCGGACATGCTGAGGTCTGCTGGTCAGAAAGTCCATAATCCAGTGACAGAGGGAGGTGGGGATGCTTAGATCCCCATGTTTGGTCATTAGCTTGGAAGGGATGATGGTATTAAATGCTGAGCTAAAGTCCACAAACAGCATTCATGCATGTGTTATTATTATCCAAATGTGTGAGCACAGAGTGCAGCACTAAGGAGATTGCATGCTCTGTGCTCCTATTGCTCCAGTAGGCAAACTGATGTGAGTCCAAGGCAGTTCTTTAGTTCACTCAAAGTCGCTCAAAGCACTTCATGATAATGGGTGTGTGTGCTACTTGGGCGGTAGTCATTTAGGCACATCGTGTTGGAGTTTTTCGGAACTGGGACAATGGAGGTGGCCATTTGGGGCGTCTAAGGGTCTTTTGCTGACACAGTGGATGTTCTTCAGTATTTTGGTATAGACTGCAATGGACTATAGAACCTGATTCATAATGGGTACAATAAATTGATTAATGTGCAAGTGATTATACTGTATGTGGAAAGCATTGTGTCTCACCACACTGCTACTTCACTGCGACTCTTAGTGTAATCTTGTAGCTACTGTCATTCCTCCTGTTACTGTCCAGCATCAATAAATAACAGCTCATACATGGTGTCCTGCTGAAATTGTTGCTTCAGTATGTGCAACAGCGATGTTGGGTTTAATGATCAGTCTGCACATTTGAGCCAAACTGATCTTAGCCTTTGAGCTACCCATCTTAACTTTTGATCTACGTGATCTACTGCACTTCACTGCTCTGTCTCCCTTTGCCCCTGTGGCTATTGGCAGTTATATGCATTATCTGTAGGAATCAGCCTCTAACAGAGGTATTAATCTTAATCTTTAGTGCTTTGGTATTGGACATTCCAGCCAACATCCTTATCCTTTTCAGAGGTCACAGCTTTGATGTGCTATTGCGTGTGCCTCTTTAACACAGTTTATACCTTATCTACACCATTAAATCTATACCATTAGTTGGTTTAACCATTTAATACGCTGTGTTATGTGAATTTGCAAGTGATGTTGAGTCACACTCCTGCATTACCCTCAGATCTGTAACCACTCTATTTGCAGGCTATAAGAACTGTCTGCTACTGTGCTTATAGAATGAGACACGGCCACTGAAAATGCATGAGGGTCTGTCTGTGTATGTGAGGTGGGAATAGGCTATGTAGCTCTGAGAGGTTCTGCTCTTCATTGCACTGTTGCTTACAGTTTTTGCATTTGGACCATGTCTTCTGCCAGTTTGTGTACTCTGTATTCAAACTCAAATACAGTAAATGCACTCGCTCATCCAACCAACTTATCTTTTTCCTTTTGTAACACCACCACTCACTTCTCTCGTCACCGTGGCAGCGCAGTGCCAGAGGAAGAAGCTGAATAGCCAGCAGTATTTTTATAGACTAAGAGGCACACACTGTGCATTGCTGATGGCCTCATTCTCCGGTTAGGGCAACGGTCTACAGTATGAGTGCCTGTAGCATGTTCAAACCTCGAACAAGCTCATCATCCTGCTCTGAAATACAGTTGATAAAGTTTCAACATTTCACACTTTTGAGTTTCTGGGTTTATTAAAGTTATATGGCAAGTTCTCAACTCTGCAGCATCTATGCTGTTACGCTTAAACATGATTCCCATTGAAAATTCATAAAGGTAAGTCCATCAGAAAGAACATCAGAGGGAAACCATGAGGAACTAAAGGTGTGAGGCAACCTGAGGTGAATGGGGCAGAAATTGAACCACAGTTCTGCAAACAGCTTATTATTTCTTATCATGGATTTCTGAAAGCATACAAAACAGCTTTGCAACAAAGTTTACAGATTCAAGTGTTTCTACTTGTTTTTACTTTTGTAAATTATTTAACATCTTGGTTTATGCTCAAGCATACAAATTTTTTTTGTTAATATTTATTAGTTCAGTGCAACATTCATGTTTCCCATGCGAGTCCATTTTAAACTGCACTAAAAATATATTATATAACAAAAACGCAAGTATCTGAATATATTTATTTATTTATTTATTTATTTATTGTTTCTTTTCTCTGTATGTCAAGTTTAGCATAGAGGATGTTCAAGTTTCCTGATGTGTTAATACTTTTGAATATATTAAATAATTATTTTTTTAATGGAAAAATCAAGTGATGGAAGTTTGTGTTTCATTTTACAAAAGGAAGGGGCAGGAGTGTGGTGAGAAACAGGTTTGGGAAAATAGTGCGGTGAGAATTTACCCCATATTTTTTCACAGGGTAAAATAAATCAAAGCTAGAAGCAGTTAGTAATTCCCAGCTGAGACTGACTGTGCAAAAAAGAGACTTTTTACTTTATGCCATGCTGGGTAAAGAAATCATAGCTTTTGGTGTGAACTATAGAATGAGAGAGCTGTGGACTACTTATGACTTTGGGGTCACAGACTAAAAGCCCTTTTGCAGGTAGAGTTAGAAGGCCAGACACTGTTTACCGTGTTTCTGTCTTTCATTCCTTTTAAAAGCAGATAAAGCATTGCTTTGATATGCAGCCTCACGATGCAGCAATTAGGGCTATTCAAACATACAAAGCCAGCAATCTAAGACCATTTACATATCTGAGGTTTACCCAGGCAATTACATGGAGGGGCTTTACAAGGGGACCCACCTGCATTTAAATTCACACAACATGGAAAGTGCTTTGCATAGTTTCATTAGATTTTTTTTTTTCATTCTATAATTGTTGCAGAGCTAGAAACTGGACCCAATGCAAACAGAGCTGGGGTGGCAAGGTGCCAGGAAGACAGAAATGTGGTCTACCAGTGCCACCTGCTGGCACAAATGGACAGAAGCAGATATTGTCAGGTGGTAAAAGTTGAAAGCCACAAAACAGCAATCCCACCAATGATTTTCCCAAACACCAGCACCGTTTTGCTGGTGTTTTATGTTTTAGCGTCAGCATACACTAAGCAACACGCTCGTGGCAGGTTGTAAAGTGCTTCATAATCTGGTGTGATTTGTGGAATGGATCAAGTTTGAGGTCTAATTGTGATCTAAGAGAACAGACACTCCTTCAGGATTTTGTAGAATCAGTGTGCTATAGAAAAGTGCAGAAAAATGCAGTGTCTGCTCTGTGAATGAATAGAGATGCTTTATGTGGCTACTTAACAAGATCAGATTGTTTAATTGTAGCCTTTAATTATAGAGAAATATAAATATAAAGTTCATCATGTTTTATGAGGTCAGTAGAACCTGGAAGAATAATATTCACTGGTTGATGGTCTGTTCCAAGACCGTTTAACCTACTAAATCCCAGAACTTTTGAGACTATGTGCTAGAAATCTCCCAAAGAGCAAGTAATGTAGATCAGTAACATGGTCAGGCTCCTCTGGATAAATGTCAGAACTATAAAGAACAGAAAACTGGACAAAAAAGCATGCTTTTTCTCAGAAATGTTGTGTTTAAAGTAAAAGGCCAGTGCCATTTGTAGCCCATATGGCTTTCTGGAGTGCATTTTTTATTTTTTTTTGCAAACATCTGTTCTGACTGAGCACCAACAACACAATATTAGCGCTTGAAATGAAAGAGGCTGAATGCTTCTTTCCGACTGAAGGCGAGTCTGAAGTGCTTGGCACTGAAGGCCAATTATATTCATGTGTTTGTACCATCGCTTCGTTTCGTAATATTCATTTATTCACCACCTGCCAAGAGACTATTTCTGAATTAAGGGTCCTCAAAATGTTTCCTTGTGCCAAATTGAGCTGGGGATTGGATAATAAATATACATCATCAAAATATACAAGATGAAGCTGTTGATTTATCTTTGTATGTCTTTGAATACAAAGTATATCCTTGGGTACTTTCAGTTGCTATTGGTGTGTGTGTGTGTGTGTGTGTGTGTGTGTGTGTGTGTGTGTGTGTGTGTGTGTGTGTGTGTGTGTGTGTGTGTGTGTGTGCGCGCGCGCGTGCGTGTGTGTGCGTGAGTGCGTCTGTGTGTGTGTGTGTGTGTGTGTGTGTGTGTGTGTGTGTGTGTGTGTGTGTGTGTGTGTGTGTGTGTGTGTGAGTGTGCGCGCGTGCGTGCGTGCGTGTGTGTGCGTGAGTGCGTCTGTGTATGTGTGTGTGTGTGTGTGTGTGTGTGTGTGTGTGTGTGTGTGTGTGTGTGTGTGTGTGTGTGTGCGTATTTTTCATCCTGTTTCTGTGGAACTCTGAGTTCCTTCTCACTGTGACTGGGCCAATGAAAATAGAGAACTTTGAATTCCTAAAGCCCCGTCCCAAGACTGGTTTTCATCTGCAAGTTCACTGGAAATAGTAATAGCTATCTGGATCCTAATGTTTTTACCATATTTCTTTCAGTGGCTCTGGCAGGTGTGTGAAGCTACTGCAGCTACTGGTGTCCTGAAGGTAACATCTTTTAAATAAATAATAAACAATAAATTAAATAATTAATAAATTAATTAAATAATGGAAAAAGATTCGATAATAATCAAAACATACTCATTTTGGTGGTTTTAGATTTTATTAGAATAATAAAGTGGATCAATGGGCCAGTGGGACTGTCGCTTTTAGATGCTGGAAAATTCTTGGGCTCCAAGGCAAGAGCACCTGGATGTTTGTGGACTTGACTTTCACTTTGGAAACAATCTACATGTGCTGAGGCTAGAATCAGAAAAAGACCTTGAATGAATTATTGTGATGTGACTTGTCAGTCAATTAGAAAAATAAGCAGACCGTCCCAATGTCATGATGACTTCCAGATGAACGTCACCCTCCGTCTGCTCCCCGCACAACATTAATTTCTCTGTCACAGAGAGAGGGAGAGGAAGAGGAGGAGAGATTGAGCATGGAGGAGGTGGAGGATGGAGCTTGTGTGTGTGTGTGTGTGTGTGTGTGTGTGTGAGAGAGAGAGAGAGAGAGAGAGAGAGAGGTGAGGTGAGGGGGAAACAGGAGGAGGAGGAAGGAGTTAGTAGTTTGGTGCGTGTGTGTATTGAGAAAGAGAGAGATTCAGGCCATCACTCTATGTAAGCGATAGTAAAAGAAAGCATTAGAGACAAAAGAGAGCATGGAGACCACCTTGGCCCTTGTGATTTTGTCATTGGTCCTTTGCCATCTGTCCATCACTGCTGCACTGCACTGGAGGAGAGGTAAATACAAAACAAAACAAATTTAAAAAGAATACAATGGATAGAAGAAACTAAATTCTGTAAGACTAAAACAGAAAACCATACGAAATAACTGAAAATGACTCAAATGATTGATTTTGATTTTGTTTTCATCCAGCACATTAAAAGTAGAGTATGTCAACAGGAAATCATTTCATAGGCATTTCATTTCGAAACTCTAAGTCTTGCTTTTATCAGATGAGAAAACAGTTCTGCTTCTGGCTTCTGCTTCTGGCTTCTGCTTGTTGTTTCTTTTTCTCCTTTTTTTTCTTCATCATGACCTTGAATTGTTCCGTTATGCCTGGATCCTGGCTCACTAAATGTCTTGCTGCTTCTTTGGAATCCAAACTGCTTCCATAAATGCACGAGTGTCCCAAATAAACACATCGTACAGAGTCCTGAGCTGGTCTAAATTTCTCATGTCTGGTAACAGTTGTGAGGAAGCATGTAGTATGTGGAGAACTAAACATTTCTATGAAATTGTTGAAAAAAAAAACATATGTAGAAGTAATGCAAAGCTACATGCATTAAAAAAAAATAATTACAGTAGATGCATCACCGGTGTGTCAGGGGTTTTAAACTGGAAATGGATGTCCAATTAGAGATGGAGACATAAACATGCAAAAGTGTAAAAAAAACACTGTGTAGAATTGTTATATGTGTAAAAAAAAATATGAATCTGTAAAGTGTGTGTCCACTAAAGTGGATTTCCAAAGTGGACTATGAATGTACCAACACTGTTGTTGTTGCACACTTAGTTTCTCCTCCAAACATTTTTTGTAGAAAAAAAAGCAGTAGTAGACTAAACAATACATATCTGTGTGAATAACCTCTCTGGGCCATGCAGTATCAGCCCCAGCATTGCTTCTTCATACCATCCTGATAATGAGATGCACAATGTGCATCAGAGTAAAAGGTAAGGCGACAGAAATACAATCGAGGATGCGAATAACTTCGTTAAAATCCTATTTAAACAAAATTGTAATGACAAAGTACAAACGTGCAATGTGCTGCTTTGCAGTGTTATTCACAGTAGGTTGTAGGGAGATATCAAATAAATGAGTAATTATACTGTATGTACACAATTGTATTATACTGTAAAATATGGTGTGCAAAAAAGTCGCTTTTTTTGGTTTATTACACAATTAAACGGTTGAACTGCACTTTTATTTTGTGTTGAAAGACAGGATCCGTGCTGATCCATTTATAATGCAGTTGATGCATATCGTTGTCTTATTCAATTTGTTTTATTTTCTTTTGTATACAGATGTAAACGATTTGTTTTCACTCGACATCGCATGCGGCAGAACTTTTTCTATGGTACAAGCTGAGATTCACTGGCTACTGATAGACCTCTGTATATCCTGTATAGCACGATTTTATCTTGACATTTTACAGAACGCTGCTTTCTATCCATTTCACTGCAAGGGCTCAGGATGCAGTCTTCATGACTTTATTGTGTGAGTTCTCCAAGTCAATTTAATGAGCTGGCCTGAATGTGACATTTGGTTAAAACCCATGATAAGTCACAGATTTGCTCACTGGATATTAAAGTCAGACAGGAAATTTTGTGAGAAGGCAATCTTCAGCTCTTTGCCAAAGAGTTCATATTCATCATTCCTCCTTCATAGTGTACTGTAAAACCCCAATTAAAAACTACTTAAACATGACTTAAGGACCAGGAGTCAGTTACAGTCATTTAAAGGTGCTATATAATATTCCAAGGTATACACTCGTACTTATTTTTATGTGAGGAAGAACTCATTATGGCACCATTAATATTAAAGGGCATTTAATCTTTATTCAAGCTTTACTTAGATAGGAGCTTTTAATAGTGAGGTATTGAGGTTGCCAAGTGGCGCAACAGAGAGGTCAGGCTCAGATCCTGTTGATGCTACGGCAAAAAAGAGGCCAAAAAACCTGGCCAAGCTTGCAGTGATGGCGAGAACGAGGATTGGTTTAGTAGCCAATCACTTTAGCCAATCATGAGCACCTTTGAGCTTGTGCATGTAGACGGCGGTGGGGCTTTCCTCTGAGTGACACCAAGCTAACCAACTACATATTTTTAAAGCCTTGCTCAAACTGTAAAGGAAGCATGTGATAGCTTTCATGTTCCAAGATGCCAGCTGTATGACAAGGCAAGACCTAACTGGTGGGATGGAATTTGCCAAGACTAAAATAGGCATAAATCATGGGAAGATAAAGAGGTTCTGGCTTAAAAATGAAGTTGTCTTGCTTGCTTAATTCATAATACAATTGTTCAGTTTACTTTAGGCCATGAAAATAAATACATGCATCTTAAAGAGAGTTGCAGGATGAATGGCCTTTATTTCTTGAGAGTAACGAGGAATGGATGTGAATCATAGCGTTGACCGCACAATGAGTTACAATAAAAGATGTGAAATATTTGTTTATAAGCTTGTGACTGTAAGGAATGCTCAACACAAGCATAATTAGAAATCTTTATCAAACCACAATAAAGTGAAAATGGAAAATAAGTACAATGGTTTGCACTTTATTGTGAAAATAAACAGCCAACAAACTGCTCGGGAAATAACTTAATAATGCCCCGTTTCAATTTCAAATGATATTTTGACTCAATCAACCAATCATAATTATATTACAACTATATTTTATTATATTTTATAACTGTACAACTATATTTTGGATGTACAGTATAAAACACTACATAGGCCATTATATTCTACACTATATAGTGTCCTTTACTGTATATAGAGTATGGAAACCACTATATAATGCCCCTGTAAAGAAAAGTAAAAAAAAAAATGATGTATGTTCTAGCTTCTAAAGCTCTGTGAACACCAGTGGCTGTATATTTGATGAGGACCAGACACAGTGCATAGATGCCTGCCACACAGATGCTTGTTTGCTTTGAAATCTTGTTATGTGACTCATATGTGGAACATGAGAAGCATGTAGTGACCTAGGAGCAGATGAGGCGTCTCCTAGTAAAGTGCGGTTGCCGCCAACCACAAGCTGTTATACATTCCCTGCAGTTGTTCCAGGTGATTTAAGCGTTTGGGGTTTACATGTATCTCAACCGAGACAAGAAAGAAAATGTGGTACCATGAACATGCAATGACTTATTATCTTCTCTTCTTCAGTACTGTACCCATCTGCCTTTAGAGTGAAGAGAGGAACTCCAGCACTGCTTAACCCCTCAATTCAGAGATCAGTGGAGGATGCCAACCTGCTCTATGAGGTACTCCTCAATCATTCTCTCCATCAAAAGTATGGCTTGTTTTTCACTACTTTTTTAAAGACTACCCAACACACGGCATCTACGACGACACTGATAGTCATTTGCTGCATGACAACAGTAATGATATATTATTTCAGGAGCATAACATCCATCATGGCACCGGAAGCCCACTGTTTATTCCAGTAAACTGCTGTTTAACTACTTACAGTACATCTTTAGAGTAATTAGTCCATCCATATTATAAAATATATGAATAATTGGATATAAACCAATGTTCTGTTGATTTGCTCACCTTTCTAAAAGATCTATAAAACATTCCTAAAACTACAGTTTAAGCATATGGGGCAGTGGTGGCTCAACTGGTGTTAAGGCTCTGGGTTGTTGATCAGAGAATCAGGCCAAGCTGCCACTGCTGGGCCCTTGAGCAAGGCCCTCAACCCTCTCTGCTCCAGGGGCGCTGTATCATAGCTGCCCCTGCACTCTGACCCCAATCTCCTCAGTTGGGGTATGTGAAGAAAAGAATTCCACTGTGCTGTAATGTATATGTGGCAATAATAAAGGCTTTCATGCCCTGTTCTATCTATCTATCTATCTATCTATCTATCTATCTATCTATCTATCTATCTATCTATCTATCTATCTATCTATCTATCTATCTATCTATCTATCTATATAGCTGTTTAAGGACTTCATGCTGATAGAAAAGTTTTGTTAGAAAGATAGAAAGATTGCCGAAGCAACGAGGAAACTAGCTTTTAGCAGTCTGTCGGCTGCAGCATAAGAACGGCTTGTCAACATCCAGTAGTGTTTATGTGTATTCTGAATACAAGCTGCGGATGTAAACAGATAAAGGTAAACGGACATGTTCAGGTTTATAGAATGTGATGACTCTGAACATTCCAATCTTACAGGTCATCTTGGGTGTATAGTTTAAAAAACAGAAAAAAACACCTATTACTTGCTAGGAATAGTTTTACTCCATAGTTCTATCAATAAGCAATCTGTAATACTGATAAATTGTAAGTTGTAATAAACTAGTTTAGATAATGGAAAGCATATTTTAAAGCGATGTAACTAAGTAACTGGAATGCAGTTCAGGAATTTGCATAGAACAGATTTCAGACCTCAGAATTACCTACAGATTATGCTGACATTGACTTGAGGTCTGACAGGTTGTACAATTTAGCAACAATTCCTAAAATACACGTATTGAGTAATGTAAATACTGTGTACACCATATGGACAAAGTTTGAAGCACACAATTGTATTGAATGTCTCTGTATGCTGGCTCTGACTTAACCCCACTGAACACCTTTGGGATGAACTGGAACACCTACTGCACCCCAGACCTTTTTACTCTTACATCATCAGTGTCTGATTTCAATAACGCTCTTGCAGCTGAATGAACACGAATCTCCAACATCTAGTGGAAAGCCTTCCCAGAACAATGGTGGTTACTAGAAGCGAAATCTGGAAAGGGATGTTTAACAAGCACATATGGTAGATGTAATAGTCAGATATCAACATACTTTTGGTCATAAAGTGTACTGTCTTTTTGGGCTTAAAGACAAAAAGAGATCCAGGCCACAGGTGTCAAACTCTTCAATTCAACCCTCATGAACTTGCCATAATACCCACGTCTCTATCTTTAATTCACACCAGACCCGTAGCATAGCAACCACCTGCATTAGCACACATGGGCTTTTTTCATTCATGGGGTTGCAGCACCATGCTTTTCTGCTGAACTTGATGCAAGTCAGCGCTGAATATAGAAACAGTATGACTGCTGCATATGGGACTCGTTGCCCAACAAATACGATTTTGACAAACTTTGTGGCTGTATTTTTATCATTTACTATTTGAATTCTTCTTGAGCTGATCCGTTTACATTCATGGCATCTGGTAGATGCGACCTATTTTCTAGCGCGACTTACAGAAGAACTTTGAAGTCGTGATCAATAAATATACCCTCATAATGGTTCACTTGATCATGGACTAAAGATTTATCAGACTAAAAACTCTATTGGGGAGATAATATATCCATGTGTGTTGTTTACTCAATGGAAATACCTTCTTCCTGACGTAACTGTCATGTTTGTGTTAGGTGGTGTGGTCGGGGCTGTATGTGGAAGCAGAGAACAACGTGCTCCACGTGGCTGATGAGGAACTTGGTTCTCTTCGGAGACTGCAGCCCCTGGAGGTAGTCTGTGAAGACGTTCTCCCGAGGACGCTGTCAGATATCCGCCGCCTCTGCCATCATCTGGAACAGCACCGGGCTCGCTTGAGCAAGGAAGACTTTGAGCGGACCGTGCTTACCATGGTGTACACGGCTCAGCGAATAGCACAGAGCAACGTGGACCATCAGAGGGAGCTGTGGGCTGATTCACTGCTTCAACTCTATAAAAGTATTAAAAAAGACCTTGGGGCAGAGTGACAACACTCTCAAAACAACACAATACTAATGTACAAAATATTATGTCAAAATTGTATACCACTATACTACTGTACTGGCATTGTATAGCACTCTTACAAGCAAATTTCTTTCGCTGTCTGTTTCACTTCCTGACTGAGCCAGAACTCTAAAGAGCTTTTTTGTATAAACCTAGGTGGAGAAAAACAATAAAGACCAAAGGCATCATTTATTCCGCAATCAACCTAAATTCACTTTTTTTCCAAACAAATCTAAAATTTAATTTTTTTTTTTTTAATGAATAAGTTGAAATATACATTCTTGACCTTTGGATGTCCAGATGTCTTGATTAGATGCTTAAGCTACACATACTGCTACTTTAATAGTTAATAGTTTAAATATTGCTCATTCCTGCTTTAATCCAATCAGCCAATCGTGTGGTTTTAATAGTTTCAATAAATACAATCATTCTTTTCAAAGAAAAAATGATTTTCTCTTATTCCCCAGGAACTCTTCTGTCACTCCGTTGTATACTCTGGAGTATAAAGATGACACTTGGAAGATGTTTGTAAGAAAGCTTTTTAAGAAACGTCAGAATTACAGAATTTAGTGTTGTGTGTGAGAGCAGAGCCAAACATTTTCGTTGTTGCATGCTATCAGTGAGTCTCAGGACATGCACCTGACACCTGCTGTGAAATATGGAGGTGGATTGTTAATGTTTTGGCTAAGCATCAGGATTTCGGCCTTAACACCTGCTTGCCTCTGTGGAGGAGGTTGGTCACAGATAGAGCTTTTAGTACGAGGTAAATGTATAGACAAGATTTATTTAGATGACACAAAAAACACTATTTTGAATTGAGCGTTTTCCGCATGGACTCCACTATGGTTTGAATTAAAGACAGTCATCCATATGCACAATTTTAAGAAAGGGAAAAATACAAAATTCATCATTTTGAGTTTGAGCTAAATAGAGACTTATTCATTTAAAATAGAAATCTTTTTTTGTGCATTTTGTAAGTTTTGTGATCATGTCCTTTGTTAAAAACATGAAATTGCAAGATGTAAATTTATAATTCAGACTAAAATCCAGCATATTTTGGGGTTTTGTTAAATACACCTAAATCTCAAATAAAAGCACAGTGAAGATGGTGAAGAGGGAATCAACATGAACAAATGAAGCATGATCAGAATCAGATAATCAATCAATGACTGTAAAGCATGAAACAAGGCTTCACAAGGAATAAATAAAAGACTGGTTTATTTAAAGGTGTGTGTGTGTGTGTGTGTGTGTGTGTGTGTGTGTGTGTGTGTGTGTGTGTGTGTGTGTGTGTGTGTGTGTGTGAGAGAGAGAGAGAGAGAGAGAGAGAGAGAGAGAGAGAGAGAGAGAGAGAGAGAGAGAGAGAGAGAGATCATGAACACTTTTGCTGAGCTTGTGGTCTGGGTATAAGTCATGTGGCTGTCAGAGTTTGTCATCAGATTGCTGGTAAATGGAGATTGATGTGGAAGTAGTTGGGGTAAAATTCTGGAAATTGGAATTTAGTCCCAGGACAGATAAAAATCCATTAGATTTTTTTTCATTCATCCACTCTTCCAGGCTCCAGTCTATCCCGGTGGACTAGGGACACAAGGTGAGGGATAACCTGGGCAGTGTGCCAACCCATGGCAGGGCACGATCATAATTTAGAGATGCCAATCCTTCTTAGACATGTCTTTGGACTGGGGGAGGAAACTGAATTACCCAAATTAAACCTCACAAGCACAGCTCAGAGGCAGGAAACAAACCCCCAGCCGCCGCAGTGCAAAGCTTGTATGCCCAGGCTCCACTGTGATTTTCCCTTTTTAAATGCTGTCTGCTATAAGGCTTGTAAAAACCATGATTTCAGCTTGCTTACAGCTTCAAGGTTACTTCCTCAGGTTTGCTCATTAGGGATAAATACAAACACATTTAATTATGTCTAATATTAATTTTGAACTTTTGTATCATATTAATCTTTGTATAATACACATTTTGTACTATATTCAATTACTTATGCTCTGTAAAGCTGCTTTGAGACAAGGTCCATTATTAAAAGCACTACACAAAATAAATTAAGTTAAATATAAAACCAGCCTCGTGCAGCATCACTATAACAAATCAGGCAATGGTTCAAAAAATAAACTAGAGACATATAAATCAGAATCAGGGTTATTTGCCAAGTGTGTTCATACACACAAGGAATTTGGTTCCAGCAGTTTGTGACTCTCAAAAGTACAGACATAAATAACACTATACTACACATTTAGCTTGGGGTATACAAGACGAGACAAAACAGACTATACAAGACAAGACGATGCAGACGATGTGAGACAATAAAGACAGTACGAGTATTAAATAAGAATACAGAATATATGATTAATCAGTAATGTACATAAAGTGTGAGAAGTGTATGGTAGTGCAAATAACAGTATTGTGCAACATTGTGCTTTTTGTACAATATACAGCAGCAGTAGTGTGTGTAACATATACTGATGATGTGATGACTGACAGGTCTGATAATAATACACCGATAAGTTCTGATAATACAGTACTTATAGATATGAAGCAGGGAATATAATTATGGTGAGTTGTTAATCAGGGTGATTCCCTGGGGAAAGAAAACCTTTGGGTTTCCATAAATGTAAATCATTTTAAGTGGTTAAATTTTTTGATACAGATATTTAAATAAACACACGTTTCCTTGCTGTTTACTGACACTGTATGTTTTTTTTTTTTTTTGTTCAGGCTCTGAAAAATGATCCACTTTGGGGTCCTAAACTAGCAACGGAAGCTAGCGGAAGCGATAGGAGTAAACCGTCTCATTAAAACTATTTCATGGTTTTCTTCTTGATTATTTTGAAGGTAAGATTCTATTGTTATGGACAATACATACTGAAAATGCGTCATCATCATCATCCGATGTTTTTTTTGTGTGTATGTGCGTGGCATTGACCTGTTTGTTGGTGTCGTTGTTGCTGGTGTTTTGATCAGTGTTTACATACAAACCTCTCCGAACGGCCTGAAATAAAACCGAACTAGTTAACGCTCAGTAACCGAATAGTGCCACTGACACTTAGATGTGAGCACTAGCTTTCATCACCAGAAAAGATATTATCCGAATCAGAACCAGAATCGTGTTAATGTTTGGATTATTGAGGAGAATATAGACGTGGGAAGTTTTTAGCACTCCTAAGTGTTAGCTAACACGCCCAGTGTTTACTAACTGAACGGCGGGGACTGTAAATGCTTCGGTTATTTGGTCATTAATGTTTATTTATCTGCTAACTTGTGAGCTTATTTGTGTGTAATTCAACGACACGGGGAAAGTGCAGCCAGCTAATATCGTCATACCTGCAACTGCATTTTATTTCCCACAGTGATGTATAATTATTACGGCCATGTTGCGGATGCAAACGAGATGCAGCTAGCTAGCTGAAGGGACTTTTATTCTAAAGGTGCAGTCGATTTTTATATATAAATATATAGCATTTTTTTAAAAAAAAAAAAAAAGGCAGATATATAGAACGTGAGTAAGAACGAAAACGGGTGGGCTTAGCAAAAGTTTATTAAGTCGATTGGAAAACAGACTTCCGGTCCACGCTGCTTATTTATTTTACAGACTTCCGGTCCTCCTGTCAAACGTTTTATAAACACTTCTTGCTCCTTAATGCTGTAATTCTCGGTATACAACACAGAAAACGTCCCAACTCGTCAACCTGGCTATCAGTTTCCTTCCTTCTTTCCGTATTGACGTCATATCAACATGGCCGCTCCCACTGTGAGCGGTGTAAAGTCCTTCTCTACTTTTACATGAGTTTATAGCAGTGTTGGTGTTCGAGCAGTTAGCATACAGACACCGCGAACGCCATTAGTTATCACTCATATAATTAACGTTAGCCAGCTATTTTGTGCTTTGCAGGTCACTATATTCGAACTGAAGTCCATGTTTTTATTTTTGTTTGTTTTGGCTTCCTCACTTTGCACGCTGAATGTCTTGAGGAGGAAAATTAACTTGAAAATTGTCTTTTACACAGCATGTGATGGTGGGTTGACTTTTGTTCACATCGGTGTCTCAATCAAATGGTGAAACCACTAAACCTTAGTTAAACTTATAATAAAGAAAGAATCACAATTTCCCATCTTTTCTTTTTTACATTTTCTTTACAACACACACACACACACCCCTTCTTAGTTTTTGTTCTCTTACCTACACATTTATAATCTGACATCTTGGTTGTTGGCCATTCTCTCTTGCCTTTTTTTTTTTTGCAGCATTCTCTCTCTCTCTCTCTCTCTCTCTCTCTCTGTGTGTGTGTGTGTGTGTGTGTGTGTGTGTGTGTGTCTTTGACTCTTAGCCAGGTTAGATCCTTTTTGTTCATACATTTCTCTTGAACATTAATCGATCAAGCTTGTTTAAAGTTAAATGAACAATTTAGGCTGTGAACTATTTTCTTGGCCTCTGTTTTTGCTCTGGCTTTACAACGGTCACATATCATTTCGATATACAATACTGTTAGCTGTACATTACCATATTTATAGCTTATTTCAGTAAAGACAGAAGAATCAGAATCAGAATGAGCTTTATTGCCAAGTACGCGCGCACGCTTCCAATACACAGAGACAACACGTGGACAATAAGAATAAAGAATAAATAAGAAAGTGTGGAGTGCTCAGTACATTGTTTAGCACTATTAAGGTAGCTGGGTCAGTTTTTTTTTGTTATTGTTTGTGGCACAGTTAGCAAAATAAAATCAATCTCTGTTTCAGCAGCATGCCGGCTGAACGCAAAAAATCAGTAAATGCAGAGGAGAAAGAGACGGGTCTGTTCGGTAACAAGGAGAGGGAGAAAGACGGAGACAGAAGACCGACATTCTCCCGGGACAAGGGCCGAGACGAGGGCAAAATGAGCGCAAAGAAAGAAGGCGGCAAATCTGCCGACGAGAAGAGGCGAAGGATCGAGGAAGAGAAGAGGCGGAAAGAAGAGAAGGAGCGTAAAAAGAGGGAGGAGGAGAAGCAGAAGGCTGAAGAGGAGCAGAAGAGGAAAGAAGAAGAGGAGCAAAAGCAACAGGAGGAACAGGAGAAGAAGCTGCTGGAGGAGGAAGCTAAACGACAGAAAGAAGAGGAGGCTGCTCAGCTAAAGTAAGCTGAATTCTTTTTGAATTCTTTGTTAGGTGATTTGTGGTTAGGAGTTACATGATCTGTTGTTCTCTTTAGGGAGAAGGAGGAAGCTCAGCAGCTGCACCAGGAGGCCTGGGAGAGACACCAAACCAGGAAGGAGCTGCGTGTGAGGAATCAGCATGCACAAGAGAGCCGTCCCGAAGAAGCCTTTTTCAGCCGCCTGGATTCCAGCCTGAAGAAGAACACAGCATTCGTTAAGAAGCTCCGTACACTCACAGAGCAACAGCGCAGTTCGCTCTCGCACGACTTCGACTCGCTCAACCTCAGCAAGTACATTGGCGAGGCAGTCAGCTCGCTGGTGGAAGCAAAGCTGAAGATCTCCGACGTGGGCTGCGCCGTACACCTGTGCTCGCTTTTCCACCAGCGCTACTCAGACTTTGCTCCACAGCTGCTAGCTACCTGGAAGAGGCACTTTGAGGCGCGCAAGGAGGAGAAAGCCCCGAACGTGAGCAAGCTGCGCACAGACCTACGCTTCATAGCCGAACTCACTATAGTGGGATTGTTCACCGATAAGGAAGGGCTCTCGCTGATCTACGAGCAGCTGAAAAACATCATCGGGGTGGACCGCGAAACCCACACCCATATATCCGTGGTGATCAGCTTCTGCAAGCACTGCGGTGACGACATCGCCGGGTTGGTCCCTCGGCGCGTGAAGAGTGCAGCGGAGAAGTTCAGCCTGGTCTTTCCTCCCAGCGAGATCATCAATGCTGAGAAGCAGCAACCCTTCCAGAACTTGCTCCGAGAGTATTTCACGTCTCTCACCAAGCACCTGAAGAAAGACCACAGAGAGCTGCAGAACATCGAGAGACAAAACAGGTAATAATCTCTGCCCTGATTATTTCTCAGACAAAGCTGAGCTCCTGTAACTGTTCTCAAAAACATTCTCTCTCTCTCCTTTCAGGCGTATCCTTCACTCGAAAGGAGAGCTGAGCGAGGACAGACATAAGCAGTATGAGGAGTTTGCAACCTGCTACCAGAAACTGCTGGCTAACACTCAGTCTCTGGCGGATCTACTAGATGAGAACATGCCTGATCTACCTCAGGATAAAACGGTCCAGGAAGGTACACACAAATTTGTTTACTCCTGCTGTGGGTTGCAAAAGTATTTACCCCCTCCACCCGCAAATTTGTGGCGTATAACCTTGAACTGGGACATAACTGTGTCATTGTAGAGGGGGGGTGGGAATTGTTTTGATTCACTACTGTGCCAAGAAATATTTTAATAATATATAATAATAATAATAAGCGATTGCTAAATCTTCCATCAGCTGAGGAGTTTACAGCCATCTCTAGGATCTCTAGGTTTATTCTTATTTATTTATTTATTAAACTTTTTAAAATTCACTAATTAGATTAGTTTTATTTGACTTATTCAACTGGTTTGCGATGCTGAAGCTCTGCCGTGGCTCGCTTTGGATAATCACTTTGGATTTAGGAGTTAAATGCAGTAAACGGAATAAAATTAAGCTTTCATTTGCATTATGATGCACCTCTGTGCAGTACCACAATATATTCCAGACTTTCTCTTCATCACTTCCTGATCGATCTGTCAGAGTTTGTCGTTGTGACACGGCGTGTTGTGTGTTTGCGTGGCAGAGCATGGCCCAGGGATCGACATCTTCACTCCAGGAAAACCTGGAGACTACGAGCTGGACGGAGGGATCTGGGAGGACGAGGATGCACGGAACTTTTACGAAAACCTGGTGGACCTGAAGGCCTTTGTACCTGCCATTCTGTTCAAAGATAACGAGAAGAGCAGCCAGAGCAAAGACAAGGACGACAGCAAAGGTGCGGTCAGTCTGTTACGTCTGATGCGGTCAGTTTGTTACGTCTGCAAATAAATTGTAACCGAGTCTCTGTTTCTTTCGCAGACGGTAAAGAAAGCCGCGAGGGGAAAGACGTGAACTGCACGGAGGAGCTGGAACTGGAGATGGAGGCTCTGGATATCGCAGAGGACCCTCTGGAGCTCGAGCCTGCCGACGAGGCTGAGAATGAAGAGCTGGCCAAGAAACTTCTCGATGAGCAAGGTGAGTAGATGCGTGATCCTAGTATCACAGTTTGATTTAAAACTGCAGATATTTTCAGGTACCTGAAATATGCATGTATAAAGAGTTACGCTGTGTAATTGTAGCGCAAATAAATTTGTGCTTTTAAAGAACAAGAGGACGAAGAAGCCAGCACTGGATCTCATCTTAAACTCATCGTTGATGCTTTCATCCAGCAGCTTCCCAACTGTGTCAACAGAGACCTGATCGAAAAGGTAAACGCCGCTTTGCTCTCACACCTCAGCGAGACAAACCTATTTCGATCCCTTTGGGTGTTTAAGATCGTACGTGCTTTATCGAGCGAGTGTGTGACGCCTCAGCAATGCTGCCGAACCATATTTGTTGTATGCATAATTAAAGACCTTTCGTGCCAATAGTTGGAATTCCGCCGTACCGCGTTTGTGCCGAATTTAAAGTATTTCATTTTATTTATTTTTTTTGAATGTCCTAAAATCTTTTTTTTTGGTTCTGATTTCTTCCAGGCTGCAATGGACTTCTGTATGAATATGAACACGAAGTCTAACCGCAGGAAGCTCGTCCGTGCGCTTTTCACCGTTCCCAGACAGAGGTAGCAATCGTATTCAAGTCTGCCTCGCTTCTCGTACCTGGTTCTTTAAGAGAATTTTATTCCGCTCCTGGTGCATTTTCTCCCTTGGTCTCGGTTTGGTTCTTTTATACGTTTATGAACACGGCAGTTGAGCTCCAATCCGCTCCAAAACAAGTGAAAGAACACTGGCGCTGTGAGAAAGCAACATGACTCAATGGAACCAACCTTTTTTTTTGTTTTTTAAACCATTTACATATAATGGCTGTTTTCTAAAACATCCCGAAATTAAACGATGTCCTGATGAATCCTTGATTTTATAAGGAGTACAGCTAAAAAGAGAGCCACAGTAAGCTCACAGAGTTGCTGACTATCAATCTTGATGGATTATAACGTTATAAGAGGACGTTCTTCCCATGTGTGACTTACATTAACACATTTTGCTGCACCTTTTTTGCTGCACTAATTACTAACAGTTTGTCCCCATTTCAGAACAATCTACAGGTCTACACCGTCAGCGAACACTAGATGGAGCTGTTGTGCCTTACAACCTATTCAGTTACCGAACCATAAACTCTAGCAGCGTTTAACTCCAGCAGATTTATTAATCCCTGATCTCAGCATAGAGACACACATAATTACGTACATAAATACCGTAACGCTCCGTATCGTGACCCTGTTTTTCTCGGGTACAACACTATTAAAAAGCACTATTTGCTTTTAACATCTTGTGGTTTGTGTGTTGGAAGCGTAGCGTCATCTTAACTGGAAAGTGTTTTTTTTTTTTGTTTTTTTTTTTTTACACTAACTGGAATGTATGCCATTTTCCAGTTGATCGCTAACAACAACAAACTTGCATGCACAATGTGACGCCGCGAGCTTTAGCAGAATCCAAAGACTTTTTTTTTATATGTTGAAAATAAATGACTCCTTGTCTGATGTCTCATACACCGGAGAGTCGTCGGCCGTCGTCGTCGTTTTTTTTCTTTTTTTTTAAATGAGGCACAGTATGAGTGCCACGTAGACCCGCCCCTTTACCACTACGAAAGGGTCCAGCATTCCACACTGTTTTTTTTCTTCTTCTGCTGAATAAATGAATCACCAGGGTATTTGAAGTGCACTTGGAGCATTCTGTGCAAAATGTTTATACTATGAAACAGAGTGCAATAGTGTGTCAGTATGCGATACGGCGATGATGCGACGATAGCCACAAGAACCTAAAAGAAACAGGAATAATGGTCTATGACTCTTTTTTTTTTTTTTTCCCCAAGTAGGACTTGCATCTGTATCTACTTTAATCCGAGCAACGGACTGTTTGTTATTGTGTTTTTAAAATCACTTTCCTTTCACGCTCCTTCAGGCTGGATCTGTTGCCGTTCTATTCCCGGCTGGTGGCGACTCTGCACCCGTGCATGTCTGATGTTGCAGAGGATCTCTGCTCCATGCTCAAAGGAGACTTCCGATTCCATGTGCGTACTAGATCTTCGTCCTAGCCTCACGCACTCGTACACACAGCCCGTGTTACACATCAACCCTGCTTACAGCCTTCCCTTTATCAATTCTTTAAGCAAAAACCTTTCTTATTTTCTCTTACAGGTAAGAAAGAAGGACCAAATTAACATTGAGACCAAGAACAAGACGGTGAGGTTTATCGGCGAGTTGGCCAAGTTCAAAATGTTTTCCAAAACGGACACACTGCATTGTCTGAAGGTGAGAGCGCGTAATTTTTTTAATTTAATTTTTTTTTAAACACAAACCGACTCGCTGTATGTTCCGTAGCGATGTAACACACCTGTGATCTGCAGATGCTGCTGTCTGATTTCTCTCATCACCATATCGAAATGGCCTGCACTCTACTGGAGACGTGTGGACGTTTCCTCTTTAGGTCACCTGACTCTCACTTGCGCACCAGCGTCTTACTGGTCAGTACAAAGGCAGCTGCTCGTAACAGAATTGAAATGTGTGTGTGTGTGTGAGAGAGTGAAATAAAGCACCACAGCTCACAAACACCTCTTTTCTCTTTGATTATTATTACTTCTTAGTCATATTGCCACTGTAGTAATATATGTGCATGTTGGGTAAACTACAGGAGCAAATGATGCGGAAAAAGCAGGCACAGCATCTGGATGCCCGTTACGTGACCATGGTGGAGAACGCCTACTACTACTGCAACCCACCACCCATGGAGAAAACCGTGCGCAAAAAGAGGCCCCCTCTGCAGGAGTATATCCGCAAGCTGCTCTACAAAGACCTGTCGAAGGTGACCACGGAGAAGGTGCGAGTCCTCGTCATCTCTCTCTCTCTCTCTCTCTCACATACAGTAGGTTTCTTTCAATTCAGAATAAATTCCTTTGGTTACTTTTTTTCTGTTCAGGTTTTAAGGCAGATGCGCAAATTGCCCTGGCACGACGCAGATTTGAAGAGCTACCTGATCTGCTGCATGGTGAACATCTGGAACGTGAAGTACAACAGTATCCACTGTGTGGCGAACCTCCTGGCCGGTCTCGTCGCGTATCAGGAAGATGTGGGGATTCACGTCGTGGATGGCGTGCTGGAGGACATACGCCTCGGCATGGAGGTGCGTGTTTTGTACACACATCTAACCGTTTGTTTGTGCTAGAGAACGAATGCCAAGACACGAAAGAATCATACTCTCAGTCAAAAGCTATCAGCATCACATGACCTTTATATCTTTTTTTTTTTTTTTTATTGTGGCTTGTGGTTTTTTCCGGGTGTCACTCATGTCTGCACGAGTTCAAAGTTTTGTGCCAGTGTTTGTTGTTGAAAGTGCATAAAAAAATCTTATAAGCTCATTCAACTTCTTATTCCAAGAATTCTATTCAGGTAAAAATTCCAGAGTGTTATGTTATAATACAGCACCGTTAAATGCCTGCATCCCATTGGTCAGACGGTGCATGTGATTCGCGTATAACCAGAGGCGTGTTGTTTATAGAATAAACTGATTTTTTTTTTTTTTAATGTGAAGACATCAGTTTAATTTATTGATGTTACTACGTTGTTGTTTTTTTTTAAGAAACGTGTGTTGTTTCTTACATAATATATTTTACATGTTGTTTATAAGACATTTGCTGTGCTATGAAAACTCACACTCACACAGCTGGCAAGACATCCTACTTTTATTATATTGTCTACAATTTTGTTTATAGTTGGCCCAGCCGGTCAGAACAGTGCGAACGCTTGTATTTTTCAGGTGAACCAGCCGAAGTTTAACCAGCGGCGTATTAGCTGCGCAAAGTTCCTCGGCGAGCTGTACAACTACCGCATGGTGGAGTCGGCCGTGATCTTCCGCACGCTTTTCTCTTTCATCTCGTTCGGCGTGAATCAGGACGGCTCGCCCAGTCCCCTGGACCCCCCCGAACACCTGTTCCGCATCCGCATGGTGTGCACGCTGCTCGACACCTGCGGCCAGTACTTCGATCGCGGTTCCAGCAAGAAGAAGCTGGACTGTTTCCTCATCTACTTCCAGGTTGTTTTTTCCTCCTTATTGTGCATCGTGTGAATGTCTTTAAATGTACTCAGCTTCTGGCCTGAATCTGCCTGGACTGGAAACTTATCAGCCCTGTCATTATTCTGTGTGTGTAGAGGTATATCTGGTGGAAAAAGAGTTTGGATGTGTGGACTAAAGATCACCAGTTTCCCATCGATATCGACTACATGATCAGTGACACACTGGATTTACTGAGACCCAAAATGCACCTGTGCTGCTCTCTGGAGGAAGCCTGCCATCAGGTCGCCGAACTCGAGAGAGAAGTCCTCATCAAACTGGGTAAATTTGCTTCTATATGTCTTTGTGTGCATGCGTCTGTGTGCGTCTGTGTGCGTGTCCCACGAAAGAGACGGATCTAACCGATTGGATGGAAATGAAGATTGGATTGAGGTCCTCAGCCTTCAGTTCAGTACAGATCGGAAACGAAATGAAACAATGATCTGTTTGTGATTAAGCGATACTGCAAGCCTCACTAGGTTAGCGTTGAATGGCTAAAATGACAAAGCCTCTTACGTCGTCTGTGTTTATAGAGAAGACGTTCTCAAAAAAAGAAAAGAACAACCGGAGGATTTCAATAGTTGTTCCAAGGCTAAGTTCACTGGAATGTTTCCGACGAGTAGAAAAGCGCGTGTGTGTGTGTGTGTGTGTGTGTGTGTGAGACAGCGATACATTGTTGTGCTTGTTATCCCAGTTCTGCGTTTCTGTCATCCCTGCTAAGCAGCATTCCTATACACGTGTGTGTTTGTGAGACGCCAGAGGAAGTACTTTGACTCACTCGTTTATAGCTGTTCATCATCAGGGTAAAGAATGCTTGCTCTCTCTCTCTCTCTCGGTATGTAGGTGTGAAGGGAGAAAGACGGAAAGAGTTCTTTCTGATGTACAGTTATATTAGCACCAGAATTCTTTTGTATGGTGTGTTCCGAAGGTGTTGACCTGGAATGCAGTTATACCTCTATCTGTGTGTGTGTGGGGGGTGGGGGGGGGTGTTTATTCTGAGTAAATGCCTTTCTAATAGCAGCAGAAATAGGAGTTGGCTCACAACCTATCCTTATTCCTTCCTTGTTGTGACACAAAAGGGTTTGCATTTTTCCAGCATTGGATAAAAGAATTTGCACAAGCTTAAACCCGTGTAATGTGACTGCGGTGGGATCATTGAAGTCATTAGTAATTCAGTATCTCTGACGCGTGGAACAGGCTAAATATATGCGTGTGCTTTTTGTCTTTGCACCTTTACAGTTTGATCGTAGTCAGTTTATCTGAACTGATAGTATTATTATTTCTGTTATAACGAATGGAACTCGAACGTGTGATGATTTAGATGGCAGTCATATAAACCTGCTTATAAAATCATGTAATAAAACATTTTGTTCAGACATATTAAAGGAAACGAAAATAATAATCACTCTGTCTCCAACAAATACATCAACTGGAAAAATAGATATTTTTCTTTGGATTAAATTCAGTCTGATGTTACATTCGACTGCATCTTGTAACTCTTGTTGTCTTGATTAGGAAATCTTTCTCTCTCTGTTTGTCTGTCTCTCTGTCACACTCTCTCTCTCTCTCGGTACGTAGAAATTCTCCCCCAGCTCGGAACTCGCACTCGTAAATGTTGGACAGTTCACAAGTTCAGCAAGTGACCTCAAGTCAATATATGGCTGCTCATGGCTAAGCACTTCTTACCTTGCAATGCTTTGCACTGTGTTTTGTTATTCGTTTTAGATCCATCAACATTCAGATACAGATAAAGCTGATAAAAAGCTAGCATGGAGGTGTCCATCCTTTTTCCCTCTCCTCCTTCTCCTTTCTCTCCCCCGGTTGTGTTCCATACCTCCGTACTCCTCCTACTCCACTGATTAAGTTTGAATGCACAGAGGTTAAAATAGCCATCTCTCTGGGTTCTGACCTCATGCGGGTGTTATGGTGAAATGTTTACGTACTTTCGGCCACTTGGTCTATTTAATATGTTTTTGTCCAGAATTGTAGGATTGTCGTTTTCAGTACAAGTGCATAATTTTTTATTTTTATTATTATTATTATTAGCATTCAAATTTAATGCTCGGAATGAAATGTTTATTAAAGTAAACATCTTAAAATGCTAATACAAGATAAGAGTTTAAGGGGTTTGTCATCGTCACCTGATGTAAAAATGTTCACACCTGCACCACGGGTCATGGGGCACAAACTCTGGTGTCTTTTTACGCCATCGACAGAATTCTGTTCTGCCTGTAGCGTGAAATAGGTCAGCGTGTGTTCCACTCATTGTTCAAAACCTAATCCTGTTTATACCTGTGAATGCTAATTCAGCCTGTGCTCTAGAACGCGCTCAGAAAAGCATGTGCCTGGTTTACCCAAACGATTAGTAAATTATTAGCTCTTTTGTTATCACTTTGAATAAAAGGGGAAATCAGACCGAAGCAGATAAGCTTGTGGAAGTGAAGCAGGATATCTGTGCGTACTCAAACGGGTCTGCAGAGACAACCAGCTGCTATTGTTATCACACAAACATGACAAACACTGTATGTGTGTGTGTGTGTGTGTGTGTGTGTGCAGGCTTTGCTAAAGAGAAGGACGGAAACTGTTCCAGCAGCATAGGGGAAGGAGAGGCTCTCGACGAGGAGGATGAGGAAGACGAAGACGAACGTGGAGTCGAGAGAGAAGAGCAGTCCGGAAACGAGAGCGAAATGAATGAACCCGAGGAGGAGGTGAGTGCAGAACGGCACGACACACCACCCCGCCGGAGGGAACAAACTGTAGGAGATGTAGTGAGTTTTGGGCTCTGGCCACAGCAGAAATGCATCTTCTGCTCCCACATGCACAGCGTTTAACTCGATAGTCGCTGGGACGCAGGAGAATTACCTGTGTTTTTTTTTACCTGTACAGTAAAAACTAGTTTTAAACAAAAACATTTTGGTTGAGAAACAGATACCATCATACGATCTAGCAAAGACAAACAGGTTTGGAGTTTAAAGAACTCTTGTAAGATTTGATCATGGCCTTGGCATGTGCACGTGCAGGAAGCCTCCGAGAACGAGGAAGAAGAGCATGACGAGGAGGAAGAGAACACCGACTACCTGACGGATTCCAATAAAGAGAACGAGACGGACGAAGAAAACAATGTAAGTGATTCAGAGAACATGGGTTTAGTTGGACTAGTCAAACAGGTAGTGGTTGATAAGCAGTTTAATTGTAAAGTTTGCTTCGGAATTTGTTCTGTGTAGGAAGTGATGATCCGGGGTGGAGGTCTGAAACACGTGGCTTGCGCTGAGGATGACGACTTCATTCAGGCTCTGGATAAGATGATGTTGGAAAACCTACAGGTGCGTAAACATGTTAAAACATGCACACCACAGACCATGGCAACCCAGCATCCCCCTGGAATGTCCTGTAACTGTCTGGGTTAGCATAGCAACCACATAACAACATCCTAGTGGGAGTCTGAAATATCATGACCATTACCTACCTGCAACTGAGCAGCCAACAGGAATATCATAGCAACCACCTAGCAACACTCTAGCAACCCAATTGGGTTAATCTAACAGCTATGCAGGGAGATTGCAGCAACATCCTAGCAACACCATTAGCAACCTCCTAGCAACCATTTGGTGTAGCATAGCAGTCATCAAGCAACCGTCCAGAAACATCCTACCAAACACTTGGAATATCAGAGCAACCATCTAGCAACACCCTTAGCAATCAATTTGGATAGCCTAGCAACCACCTAGCAACACTCCACCAACCACCTGGAATATCATAGCAACCATCTAGAAACACCCTTAGCAATCAATTTGGATAGCCTAGCAACCACCTAGCAACACTCCACCAACCACCTGGAATATCATAGCAACCACCTAGCAACACCCTTAGCAATCAATTTGGATAGCCTAGCAACCACCTAGCAACACTCCACCAACCACCTGGAATATCATAGCAACCACCTAGAAACACCCTTAGCAATCAATTTGGATAGCCTAGCGACCACCTAGCAACACTCCACCAACCACCTGGAATATCATAGCAACTATCTAGTAACCCACCTTTTCATTTTTCAACTTATTTGTGTTGTGTGCGCGTGTGTGTGTGTGCGCGTGTGTGTGAGCAGCAGCGCAGTGGCGAGGCAGTGAAAGTGCATCAGCTTGATGTTGCTATCCCGCTGCACCTGAAGAGTCAGTTAAAGAAAGGCTCCACTCCCGCTTGCACAGGAGAGGCAGATTCTGACATCGACACCATGCAGTTTGTTATGCTGACCAGGAAAGGCAACAAACAGCAGGTCTGTGTGAAAGTGTGTGTGGGATATGGAATGAATATTTTGGGCTGAAACAGTAGGGTGTGTTCAGGAAGTGGCTTGTGGAAATTCAGTTATAGCATACAAACACAGACACCGTTAAATCCCCTACACTGTTTAAATGTACCGAATAAATGAAAGTATGGTCAATAAACTTGTCTTTACAACATTCTTATAAAGTTTAGTCTGCTCCGCACAACCCTGATTCATAAACCGTTTCCTTACAGTTTAAGATCCTGAACGTTCCGCTGTCATCACATCTGGCCGCCAATCACTTCAACCAGCAGCAGGCTGAGCAGGAGGAGCGAATGCGTATGAAGAAACTCACTCTGGACATCAATGAACGACAGGAGCAGGAAGACTACCAGGGTGAGGGAAGGAAAACAGGGCTGTTTAGGATCTTAATTAGTGTTTGTGTGGTTTTGTTGACTGGTTGTCTATTTTTTTTGGTCCTTTTGTGCACAGAGATGATGCAGTCACTGGCTCAGAGACCTGCCCCTGCTAACACCAACCGCGAGCGCAGGCCACGCTACCAGCACCCTAAAGGAGCACCAAATGCAGACCTGATATTCAAGACTGGAGGAAGGTAAAATATCCAGAGAACTGAAGAGGTTTTTGCTCCTCTCACTGTTTATTTCCAGAAATGTCGTGGCCTAATGGTTAGAGAGTTTGACTCCTAACCCTAAGGTTGTGGGTTTGAGTCTCGGGCCAGCAATACCACGACTGAGGTGCCCTTGAGCAAGGCACTGAACCCCCCCAAACGGCTCCCCAGGCGCCACAGCATAAATGGCTGCCCACTGCTCCGGGTGTGTGTTCACGGTGTGTGTGTGTGTGTGTGTGTGTGTGTGTGCACTTTGGATGGGTTAAATGCAGAGAACAAATTCTGAGTATGGGTCACCGTACTTCACACCGTATGTCACGTCACGTCACTTCAAATACTAATTTCTTTAAAATGTAAAATATAAGAATAGAATTTTTTTTATTGTATTGCCAGGTATATTTGTTTCTTTCTAGAAATAAATACTTGAAACATTTTTAAATTAAAATGTAAAAAGGAAAGATCCTGTAAATTAAACAAAGTTACAAAAATATAAATCAAAAAAGATTTAACATTTGAGCTTCTCTGCTTGACCTTTTCACAGTCTATATATGTCCGTGCTAATAGTTTGGTCAACACAATTTGGTTTTATGGTATAGACAATTCCTGGTTTCTGTGAGCAGAAAGAAGGTACTGTAGGGCAAACCAGAGGCATAAACCAGGGGCTGGGGAGAGGTGGTGGTGACAGAGCAGCCGGGAAGACAGTCACTTCAGAGCAGATCAGTGATCCACTTCAAAAAGCACACAATAAAGCTGCTTGTCGTTATGTAGCACACATCAATCTGCTCTGGTTATTCGATCCTGACCGGGAAACAGCGCTCTGCTGCTCACAAACACGTTTCTGACTTGCTTTCTATCAAAGGTGACCGAGTAAGACAGGGATTTCTGATTTCTTACCCAAAGTAGCGTAACGATGTTTAATCGTTTTATCAGATTTGCTCAGATGTTTGAAATCGTGACTTTAAAGAAAGCTCAGAAACGTTCACACACTGTCGAAATGTGTGCGTAAACTGGGTCGCATTGGTTCTGCGTGTCAGTATTGGGTCCTTTAATTATAATGACAGGATGCTTTTTAATGGGATATTTCTTTTAATAACAGTGGAGAACATTTTGTTACAAAGGCATTGTGCAGCCTGATGTTTGTAAATGAAAGCATATAGACTCTTGACTGACCATCAAACCCATATGTGGTTCTTTACCAAACTTTTACTACAAGTTCGAAGCACACAGTCGTATAAAAACATTTATGTACAGTATTTTCCGCACTATAAGGCACACCTAAGAGCCTTAAATTTTCTCAAAAATCGGCCATGTGCCTAACAATCCGGTGCGCCTTGTGTGTGCACCGAGTTCCAAAAATCTGTAAAACTGTTGTGTGACTTTGGTAAGCGCTCCGCTTGATTGACTGTCAGACCATTTCCCGCTGACACAGGGACGTAATACATACACTACGTATGCTGCCAGCGATAAACCAATCAGAGAACATTACGTAATACGTACAGTACCTACGCTTACCTTCGGTAGGTATAACTACCGGTATGTTGCAAAACAACATTTGTTTCTTCCTAACCATTCAAATTCAAACTACAGGCTATCAGTTACGCGGTTGTAAATGGGAATAGAGCAGCTGCGAAAGTATTCAACATCAATGTATCTATGGTTCGGAAGTGGAGGAAGCAAGAAAATGTACTGCGCCAAGTTAAGAAGACACAGTAGATAAGGACTTTGATGGATTTGTGGGAGAAGATTGATTAAAAAATAATGTGTGTGTGTATTGTTAAATAGTAGAATAAAGTTCAACTAAACTCACTATTTTGCGTCCGTTACCTTTTTTTGTAGACCGTATGTTTTAGCATGTGCCTTATAATACGGTGCGCCTTATGTGTATGGGTTAAGTACAGGAATAGACCCCGTAATTGAGACTGCACCTTATAATCCGGTGTGCCTTATGGTGCGGAAAATACTGTATGCTGTAGCTTTACAATTTCCCTTCAATGGAACTACGAGACTCAAATCCTTCCAGCATGACAAAAGCACAGAGCTCCATGAAGACATGGTATAGAAGTTCATTTTCGGAGTAGAACTTGAGTGTCTTGCACAGAGCCCAGACTCTAACTCAACCCCACTGAACACCTTTGGGATGAGCTGGATCCCCAGACTCTTATAACATCAGTGTCTGATCTCACTAATGCACTTGTTCATGAATGATCACTAATCCACCCGCTGCCACATGCCAAAATCTAGTGGAAGGAGAAAAGTGGAGGGTATTATATCAGGAAAGGGAAATAAATCCGAGCCATTTCACAATCATTTACAATTGAACTCATTTAACTGAGACTTAAGTGCGTATAACAGAAAAGTTCACAATATGGAAAATATCATTGTTTCATTGTATCTTTCGACATCCATCTCAATGATTTGGCTCGTCTCACAGTAAAGGTTGCTCACATCACTCACCTAACGTCCCGCGAGTCCCGCTCTGTACTGCGACTGTGGCTCATGCTGATCGGAACAGGCACGCGTCACTCCATAAGTGTAGGGTCTGTTGTCCAGCTGAACCGAATTTATTCTAGACATGTCTTTTTCACATTAGGCTAGCTGATGGGGGAACAAATTACCTCGCAGCCAGATTCAGCCCACGGGCCACCAATTCAATTGTCTAGTTGTAGAGAACCACACGTACTCACATTGCCTAAGGATTATCACATATGATAACATGCTGTTCTGCCTCCTAGGAGACGCTGAGCGAGCGAGCGATCACACGAAGAAGAGAGAAACAAAGGGAGAGCGTGGTGCACTGCTCCCTCACTGATGGGAAACCGTACCCGCTACAGACTCCAACTTCCACCAACCTGAGAGGAGAGCAAGGCGACAAAGACGAGCCCCATCAGCTCTACGGCTGCGGAGTTCAACGACCAGTACGGTTCACACACAGAAGAACAAGATATGGACACACACATACACACACACACAACCGGATATCTCCAGTTATAGACAGAGTCCATGTGATGGACAGACAGGCTCCAGAGCGCAGACTGTACATGTGTGAAGGCTTGCAGTGGGTCAATATTTGGTGTGTGTGTTGAATTGTTTCGGCAGCTGCATCACACTGCAACAAGGAGAACGTGGTGACCAACTTGCACAGGGTTAGAGAACTCAAAAAGGAAACAGGGCCCGGGTTAAAAAAAAACAAAAAAACATCCAAATAAAAGGAGCAAAATGTTAAAATGGGCAGCTGAAGACACGAAGGTGTGAGAGTACTGTAGAACACGCTGCTTCCCTCAGCAGGAGCAGAGGAGTTGGACAAGCAGGGAAAAACTGTTGTTGCTGTTTATTTTTCATGGGCAAGCTTTCTAATTTGTAAATCATTTGCACTCCTGGATCTGTTTCTTTCTGTCTATCTATCTTTCTTTTGTGCATTTTATCACGTTTTGAACAAATGGTCCCTCTTTCCTGACATCCCACATTCACCTGACTCTAGTGGCAAGTGATTTTTCTCTCTGTTATGCAGCTTGTATTAAAATAGATATGTGTTCTTAGAGATGGCAAAAAAAAGCCTCAGCATATGCTTTATCACTGAATATTAATAACATGAATTAAAAAGTGAATTATTTGCTGTGATCAAAATGTCTCCTTTCCTGTTTCTTTTGTTTTTGACTGACTTTGGGTATGCTGAAACTTCTAGCAGGTTGCAGTAGATCAAGATTAAGATGCTTTTTTTGGTGGTGTTTCTTTTTTCTTTCATTTGTCACTCATCGGTGTATAGACTGATCCAAACTCTATTACACGGTGTGCTTACACTGGGCATACACAAATAACACATGACAAAAGATCAATATGATTAGGAAGTTAAAAAAGTCATTGTGGTCATACAAACTAACTACTGGACAAAAGTTCTGTAGATCTTTCTGGACTGAAAATGGTGCTTGTATGCAAATCATCTGGGTCATGAAGTCACATCGATGGTACGTGTCTGACACACCAGCACATGGAATGAGCCTCGTTCTGCTGCATTCCTTTCTGATTGTTAAATGGAGTGCATACACAAATGGAAACCATTCAGTAAACCTTGATTGCTCTTTGAACTCAATTAGCAATAGTGTCTTCTGATTTTTTTGTTATTTTTTCTTCTAATTGTTCTGCCCAGCTGGGAGAGCCTGGCCAAGCCCAATGAAACCAACACGTTTCCAAAAATAGCTGGAGAATATAGGAAATGTCAGATGTGGAAGTCAACAATGTTTTTTTTTTTAGCCTATGATTAATTAACAAAGCATTTCTACCACATAACTACAGAAAATAATAAACACTTTATGGCCAAAAAATAAGTGGTTCTTCCCCAAACTGTTACACAAAGTTGGAAGCAGTATTGTATAGAATGCTTTTGTATGCTGTAGCTTTCATTGAACTAATAGGCTCGACCCCTGTTCCTGCATGACGATACCCCCTGTGCACAAAGCATAGAGCACCATTAAGACATGCTGTATAAGGACTGGAGTGGAAGGACTGAGCTTATCCCCATTCACCCGTGGGATGAATTTAATCACAAACTGTTACATCAGTATCTGATCTCACTAATATTCTTGTAGCTGAATGATTGAGAATGGTGCAGATTTGGCGGGTATTATTATAAGGGAAAGAGGGAATAAATCTGGAACGAGATGTTCAACAAGCACATATGGGATCGGTCGTACAGTATTTACTGAAGAGGTTTCTTCACAAAGAAGCTGATATGTGCTAGAGTGCCGTGTACTTTGTTTTCAAGTCTTAAGTTCTTTGGCTAAATATCTTAAGTAGAAAGACTGGTTAATGCGTACAACTCCAGGCCTAGAGACTGAACACAGTGCAGTTTAAAGTTTCCATGACTATCAACACACGTGATTCATAGATCAGGTGATAATTAGTCGGACCATTGATGAACGTACAACTTTTGGTAATTTAAAGTTTACTCCAAAAACGGATACAAAGTGAAACTTATGAACGTTACTACTGCTACCTCAATTAGTACAGAAGTTTATTATTCATTCATTCATTCATTTTTCTACCGCTTATCTGAACTTCTCGGGTCACGGTGAGCCTGTGCCTATCTCAGGCGTCATCGGGCATCGAGGCAGGATACACCCTGGACGGAGTGCCAACCCATCACAGGGCACACACACACACACTCATTCACTCACGCAATCAAACACTATGGACCATTTTCCAGAGATGTCAATCAACCTACCATGTATGTCTTTGGACCGGGGGAGGAAACCGAAGTACCAAGAGGAAACCTTCGAGGTACGGGGAGAACATGCAAACTCCACACACACAAGGTGGAGGCGGGAATCGAACCCCCAACCCTGGAGGTGTGAGGCGAACGTGCTAACCGCTAAGCCAAGGTTTATTAATGAGGTGAAATAACAAACATTACTATTCCCCCTCTTAAACTCCCATATTTTCTGTTTTTTTCTTATGACCTGGAACTTAAAAGGACTTAAGTAGGATTATGTCATAATTCTACACAAAATAAACCATTCTACTGAAGTGTGTACATGGTTGTTTGCATGTGTGAGAGAGGGGGTCCAATGGAGCACAATTAAAACTATTATTTGAAGAAATAAAATGCAAAGAATATTACACAAGTCTGACACTGCTTTTTGTTCACTAAAGGTAAGGCTGGAATTTAGCCAGAGAAGCAGTCAAAATGTCAAGAGGAACTCTAAAGGAGCTTGGAGAGATCCAAATTTCAATCCCACTTTCAATCCAACTTTAACCCAGAAACCTCTGAAATCCCATATAGAGTTAACCAAAAGAGATGTTGGAGACCTGTTGGTTCTTTGGCAGGAAATACAACACTGATAATCAACCTAAGAACACAGTGAAACCCCACAATGAAACATGGTAGTGATTGCATCATGGTGAGAGTTAATTTTGGCCTCTGATTTGCTTTTTGATTTGACTGTTTTTTTTGTTGTTGTTGTTTGTTTGATTGATTAAGCCAAAATTTACCTGCTTATTCGTGCTTCACAGAATGTTCAGGGCTTGCTCGATACTTTTTCCTTGATTGTTTTAATTGCTCTCCATGACTATATTCGTTTAGGAATGTTCTGAACTATTCCAAGAACAGGTCTATTACTGAGTTCACACAATTTAATGGCACACAACTCCATTTAACTATGTGATGTCTGATGGCAACAGGTTACACCAGAACTAATTAAGAGGCTTCAAAATAATGGGTGAATACATATACGGTCTCAGCTTTTACAGTTCTAATCATCAAACATAAGTCGATTTTCACCTCCACTTTATTTTTTATGGGTTCTTTTGGCTAGATATGTGACATATAATCCTAGTTCAGTTTGAATTGGTTAGGTTTAAATTGGGTATGTGGGGGGGGGGGCTTACACAAGCCACTGTATGTATATTATAGAAAGGCTCTAATAGGAACAGCAGTGACACTGAAATGGAATAACTGTATCAGCGTTTCAGTAGCAGTTCAGACAGTATGATAAACAAACTCAAGTTGAAGAAAATGAACACAATGTCATTATGAACTGTATGTCTACAGGATGTACCTAAAATGTAGGTGCGTCTAATACATTTTTCATTAATTGTAGACATGTGAATGCCTGAATAACACTTCTACATCTGTTGAATTTGTGCTACACAAATATTTGTTGTGCCACACAAATATCTGTTGTGCTAAGAATGACACCCTCAGCCCCAAATCATGTCTGATCAGAGGTGGGATCAAATCATGTCTGATCAGAGGTGGGATCAAAACGTGTCTGATCAGAGGTGGGATCAAATCATGTCTGATCTGAGATGGGATCAAATCATGTCTGATCAGAGGTGGGATCAAATCATGTCTGATCAGAGGTGGGATCAAATCATGTCTGATCAGAGGTGGGATCAAATCATGTCTGATCAGAGGTGGGATCAAATCATGTCTGATCAGAGGTGGGATCAAATCATGTCTGATCTGAGATGGGATCAAATCATGTCTGATCAGAGGTGGGATCAAATCATGTCTGATAAGAGGCCTGAGAGAACTTCTAAATGTCTTTCTTTAGCTACATTTTGAGGCAGAATCAATGGGGCAGGGGGATTCTGGTGAGTTAGGATTAAGGATGTGGGAGCATGGGTTTCAGGTAGAGATTTCCTTGGAAGATAAGAATCTATCATTTGGCCTCTGTTTTCTCCTCTAAATTCTTAGTGTTATTCTTAGTGCTCTGTTCCTAACCTGCCATTTGGCAAAACCAAGCGCTCAAGTAAACACAGCAAAAATCAGTCACTGGACCAAGGACATTTGGAATAATTTCCCTCCTTCAAGTTGGGCTGAATTTATAACCAGATTATGTGCCATTGGTGTGTTATAATGGCCAGTCAGGATCAGAATTTCTACAAGGTCTGTGCATCTGGCTTCTAACATACAGTTACACTACATGGAATGTATAAGTTTGAAGTTATACTCTATATGGCCAAAAGTACAGTATGTGGACATGTGACCTTCACACTCACAGTACAGTATATGCTTGTTGAGCAAACTATTCCAAATCCATGGGCATTAATATGTAGTTCCTCTCCTTTTTGTTATAAAAAGCTCCACTCTTCTCTTCTGGTAAGGTTTTCCACTAGATGTTGGATCGTGTCTGTGTGGATTAGTGATCATTCATCTACAAGAGCATTAGTGAGATCAGACACTCATGTAAGAGTGAGGAGGTGTGGTGTTCATTTCCGTTCATACCAAAGGTGTTTCGTGGGGTTGAGTCTGTCAGGGCTCTGTTCAGTACACTCGAGTTCTTTAATTTAATCCTTAACCATGTCTTCAGGGAGCGCTGTGCTTTGTGTACAGGGACATTGTCATGTTGGAACAAGGTTTGTGGCTCTTAGTTCAGGTAAAGGGAAACTGTAAAGCTATTGTAGAGCCACTTTTTGGCAAAGTAACACTTGTATGTGTAATGGTCAAGTGTCCATAAATCTTTGCATTGTTGTGTATGTAGCACAAGTTAGAACATTTATACATTCAGGTAGGAACTTGACAATGATTTCATAAAGAACCTAACTATCCATCCAACTATGTTCTGTAGCACTTATCCTACACAGGAGAGGATGGAGTCAATCCCAGGGGACACTGGCCACGAGGTAGGCATCACCCTGGACATTCTGGACCTCTTCTAATAGGGCAAGCTGCAAACATATTCCTATGAGCAGCAATATATTGCATAATTTTATTGCTGCATACAACTATAGGTCTTTACATAACTCATAACATAAACAGCTCATGACATTAACAATAAACACAGCAGCACTTCTTACCTTCAAATCTGTTATACAAGTATTAGCTTAAGATCAGTCAACATTTAGATCAATTAACACTTAATGTTAATAAACACTTAATGTTGACAGTTAAATTTTGTAATGCTTACTTAAAGTTTTCATGAGGAAAATATACATTACTCATCAGAAATCACGCCTCGCGGTTAGCTTTGTGTTCGTTTCAGTTAGTTAGCTAGCTTTTAGCTAACAAAAGACCAACATGGAGGTGTACAAATTTTTCTCCTACTTTGTAGTTCAACTGCACAGAGGTTAATATTTTATCATTTTAAGTTTGACTATGACAATGTCTGCCTCTTCTATAACCTTTCTGTTTGTTTATCCAGATGGACCTGAGGGGACATGAATGTTTACTGGACTTCACTTTTAATCACACTTTTAGCTTCCTGCTGTAACACACCTGACACAGCTAATAAAGGGCATGATGATCAGCTGATGAGGAAGATCATATAGTCTGTTATATCAAGCCCTGTGGTTGTGAATACTAATAAATATTACAGACAGTCTCGATTCAATCTCATAATGCATCATATCGCATAAAATGTGATCATTTTATAAGGATTAAGGCACTTACCTTGTTTGTTATATACAGTACTTCATTTATTTCCAGGCCAGTTCTTGTTCATTTAGTTTTGACATTCTTTTTTTTCCAAGCCTAAATGCTTTCTCTGTTTCTTTCCAAGTTAGGAATTCCAGTACGGAATTTTTCATCAGATTCTGTGTGCTAATACTTCTTGAAAAGCATAATCTGCTAAAGGGAGCTGAAAGGAAACAGTGCTCATACATCTACCCTTAAAGCATGATGTTTTAATTAAATGCTTGAAATTAAAATATATTTACAGCTTTATTAATTCATTACTCGGTTAAGAACACGGCACAGATTCTGAAGGCATAAGCACAATCGTGAGGGTGAGAAACTGCTTTTATTCACAGAAAAAATAGCAGGCTGAGATACAGGAATAACTTTATAACTTAGAATTGACAATACAAATAGCTCAAAGTAGACATGTTATTTAAATGGAGGAAAAACGTAAAAGAAAACAAGGCTTATGGTTCTGTTTCTTATTGCAGTGGCACCATTTGTGAAGACTGAAATAAAATGAAAAATGGATATTAAGATTGGTTTGCTTTGTGTGTTTGTGTGTTGTGTGCATGTAGGCAAAGACACAACCTTGTGTTTTAGGTCCTTCAATTATGTTTGTAGAATTGCTACAAAAAACCGGAGTCAGTATTTAAAAAATAAATACAATAAAAATAAAAATAATAATAAAAACATACATACATCATTCAACACATTCCACACACACACACAGACACACACTCATACATACAAATGCACACACACTTGCATTGTCACAAAGATGTTTCCTTACACATACTTCTGCACACAAACTCCTTATACAACACAAATCACTGAATATACTTAAATCATTGTCTAAACTGAAAATAAAGCTGCAGCAAATATTAAAGACTTCAATTCAGAGTTAAAAAGTCCAGAATAAAAGGGTGCCAATCCAAACAGAAACAGAACCAAAAAAGAGGGGAAAAAATATATTTTCCATCACCACCCTCATCTATAGAGGCTACATTTGGATTGCTGTGGTTTAGTGTGGGAGATGCTGCCGTCCCGTTTAAAAATATCCTGCGGACATGAGCACAGCATAAAGAAGCCAACTCTAAACAAGGAGCTGGAATCTGCAGATTCATTGTTTATCAATTGTGCTTCAAAATGCTGAGAACTGTTGACAAATTGCTGTCTTTAAAAGGTTAATCTCAGGCCCGATTGTGAGAAATAACTCAACTGAGAGTTGACAGGCGTAAACGTGTTACATCTGAATGGTGTGGTTTCTGCATAACATCTGGTAAAAGATCATCAGTGACATGGTCCTTTATAGCGTATTATCCAAATGTCCAGCCCAGATGTGGTTCACCCACTACCAGATCAGTAGAGGAGACTTCGCTCATGTTCACTACAATGTTTGTGTGTAACTTCATTTCTATAGACATTGCTCAATGTACTGTCAACCAAGAGGCCATTCAGGTGCTCAGAGATTGCTAGGGAACAACCATATTTGGCCTGTGGCACTGTGATCCTTCTTGCATTGTATACCACTGTTGTAGTGGTTGTTGTAGAGAAAATTTCCAACAAGCAACGCTATGGCAGCAGTAGCTCAGAGATCCCGGACTTCACGCTGGACGGATTAAATCCCAGCACTGTCAAGATATCATTGCTGGACCTTCCAGCAAGATGCTTAATCCTCAACTGAATAAATGAAATAAGTGCAAGTCACTTTGGCACGTGGGCTAAATGCCATGCATATACATCAGTCCAACTTGTCTCAGAAATCACAAAAAAAGGTCTGCCTTTTTCCTTAGACTGGCTAAATAAGTAGCCTGTGTCATAGTTGGTGGTTTGTTGAATAGCAAAGTATCAACTCTTAAGCACTATACAATCTTAAATACATTTCCATGAGATTAGATATAATTCAAATAACTATGACAGATTACATATTTTCAAAATAGAAAATAATACTATAGCAGTCGATGAGCTCCATTATCAAGGACAACTGTTTAAACTTTTTTGCCTTTAGTTCCTCAGACTTTTTGTTAAAATGGGTTTCAGGAAATAATGTTCAAAGGTACTGTGTTTAGTGTGTGTTCTTTAGCAGTCCAAGTCTGCGCAAAGCATCTCGCCTGGCTTCTCCTGTTGTTCCTTTGCCAGAAAACTGTACTGTGATGCCTTGAGCGCGGAATGACGGTGCAGGTTTACTGAGGATCTCTGGAGGAACCAGATCTGGACGAGGTCTTACAGATCCAGAGGAATAGTGGGGTCTAGGGGCTGTTGGAGGAGGCAGCGTTGCAGGCCTGGTCCTGACTATAGGTTGGTGAACTGGGTCAGGCTGTAAAGGGGTTGGAGCTTTGGGTGTAGCATGATAGCTGGTTTGATCGGATGGCTGTCTTGATCTGGTGGGGTGACTGTGATGCGTGGTGGGTGTGAGAGCATTAGTTGGTGAGTGGCTATGAGTGCAATCCACCCCGTGTGGTACGTCTGTGTTCAACAAAGGATTTATAACTTTTGATCTGCCACCGTAACTGTTGAAATGGGTTTCAGCTGGCTCAGACAAGTTTGTAGAGGAGGAAGGGACGGACTCTTCCTTGACACTTTTTGTGGGATTCAAAATGGTGGTCTTACCCCCATAGCTGTTAAAGTCGGTCTGTTTCAATTCAGCACTTGAAGGTGGGACGCTAGACCTTCTTTCTTGGTTTACAATAGCGGCAGTGTCTTTATTCATAGGTGAGATCGCTGCAGATTTTCCCTTTCCCCCATAATAGTTAAAGCTGTTGGAAGAGACTTCACTCTTGGGTTTTGGCTCATAGATGTTACTTGAAGTATGGATGTTGTTAGAAATATGAGCCTGTGTGTTGACACTCACTTTGTTAGCACTGTTACTAGCTGAATTAGCACTGCTGTTCACTTTGTTAGGGCTGCTGATTGGTGAATTAGCACTGCTGTTCACTTTGTTAGGGCTGCTGTTAGGTGAATTAGCACTGCTGTTCACTTTGTTAGGGCTGCTGTTAGGTGAATCAGCACTGCTATTCACTTTGTTAGGGCTGCTGTTAGGTGAATTAGCACTGCTGTTCACTTTGTTAGGGCTGCTGATAGGTGAAATATTGCTGCTCCCTGTAATACCATAGTTGGGTGTCAAATTAGCTGTTTTGCCCCCTGTTAGCCCAAGCTTGGACAATGCCTCAATCCTGGATCTCTCAGGTGCCGTATCTTTGAACGACACGCTGCGTATGGGCAAGTTGCGGATGCAGGAAGGTTCTCCCCCCTCTAGTGGGTGGCTGCCAGCAGGCAGGTTAGCAAACACCTGTGAGCGGCGTTCCTGAATGTTGACAGCTGCCGTGGCAATTGAGTGAGGGCTGGTGTCTCGTGTGCTCCGAGTCATGCTGATTTTGCTGGGGAGACGGGGGTTCCTAGCAGACACTGGATGCTCACGTTTGGATTCTAGGCTGCGTCTGTGGCCTAATAGTGTGGATGGAGTAATTCCGCCAGTGCCCTGGTGCTCGGCGATCTTGCTGGCTATGACAACGGGTGTGGGAACGGATCCCGGAGGAGGCTGGTGGTTGTTCTCCTCATAATCATTACAGCTTGCAGTCGAGGATGGGACGACACTCTCATTAGGATCCTTTTTTGGTAGGATTTCATAATGAAACTCTGGTGGTACAGCAAGGTTCTGAAAATCTGTGGAGCAAAACATGTTCAGCATTAGATTACATTCAATTTCTCAAATATATAACATATTGGCGTGACTAAGCAACCTGCACCACCTCTGTCTGATCACTCCCTTGATTATTACTGCCATTACAACCACCTTTGTCTATTGTGCTGATTTATTTATACTCTATTACTCACGTGCCTTTCATAACTCTAGTGTTTGCTTGTTTCATTCTTATTTCTGTTGTGTTTTATAGGCAATTCTATAACTGTTATGCTTAGGTTTTACCCCAAATGAATAAGATTGCATTTCTTTTCACTTATCTATTTATATAGTTTTGTACACAGCCCTGTTGTAGAATTGGTCAAATAAGTAAATCACTTAGTAATCAGTAATCAGAAATATGAACCAGTACCTGGCATAGTGAAGTTAGATGGAGAATGGACCAAGTCAATGATGTCATGCTCCATTACGCTGGGGGAAACATTTGCAGCAATGGCAGGATTTAACGGTGAATGAGATTGAGTCTGAAGGTTCTCAGCAGGAGCGGTTCTTCGTGAGGTCAATCTTGTGGTATCATCAAAACCCTCCTCTAGTGAGTCTATAGTCTCCTCAAAGAACAGAATACACTCCTTTTCCTCCACACTAAGAAACTGTAAGCCATCATCTTTCTAGACAAAAAAAAACAACAACAAAGCTGCTGTTGAAATACTGCAATCTACTCAGGAAAAGGAAAAATCAGCACATCCTGACTACACAGTAAAAACTGATTTTGTGCATCGTACCTTTGACAGCATCATTAATCTTTAGACATTCAAGGGGCAAAAAACTAAATTTAAGAGTGTTGTAGTGCAAATTTATACAATATCTGTTATCTATTTATCTGAAATGAACTGTGTTCACATTCAAGATAAATAACAAACCACCCCCACCCAGAGATGCATGGTAAATAGAGGGCTTGGTTTATCTATAATTGTAAGGAGTTTCCCTAAAATGAACAATTAAAAATAAATAAAAAGCAGAAAAGTGACTTTTCTGACTCGTCTGCCATGTCAGTTATTTTACCATGGCTTGATTCAGTGCAGAAATCTTTCACCTCGGCATCACATACACAACACACAGCACAGTGTGCAAGCAGTCAGCACCCTCCTGTCTCTCTCTCTCGTGTGTGTGTGTGTGTGTGTGTGTGTGTGTATATGTGTGTGCACAAGTGAACAGTAGGCTACTTGTTTCTCTGGTCCCATGCCCCCACCTCTCAACCTAACGTGGAAGACAGGATAACTATACCTGCATCTGTGCTGGAGGATTATGTAAGGGTGGGGTGCCCTGAATGCTTCTGTAAAAAAACATAAAGTCACCCTCTAAGCACAGAGGCAGTCACAGCAATATTATACCGTGTCCTTAGAGTTTGAATCAATGAAGGATTAAATAGGAAGCTAAAACTAGTAGAAAGCTATTATAGATCCTGAACCTTTCCTTGATTAACATCATTATTGATGACAGATGTGGGGCAGACTGAGAAAAAGAGACAGGTGAGAGAAAAGAAGTAGAACCAGCTTTTCTGCCTGTGTTGAATTCAGTAAGCAACTCAACGCATCACAGCGAGCTCTCATGTTACTCGGACTTTGTAACAAACACAATGCTTTAGGCTCTGTGGCAGTGGCGGTGTGGCCAGAGCAGCTCTATCTAAGCTCTGACCTTATCTAAGCACAATCCCAGCCCAAGCTGAATACAATCAGAAAATAACCATGACTGTTCTACTATAAGTGTTTATATTTGTCTTTAATTTTGTAAAAAAAAAAATAATAATAATAAAAAAAAAATCACCCAGATTCTGTGACATGTTCTGTGACGGTTAAACTGGCACGACAAATAAGCTTTTAGGTTTTCTCTGTTATAAGAATAAAGCTTAGTTTTATCAGGATTCTATATTTTCTGCTTTTTCAGGGAATATTTAGACACGTCTGTGTTAGGGGCCACACCTTACAAAAAGTATGAGAAGAATAATGAGCTCTCCTGACACGCTGTCCTGTCCAAAACTGCAGCAGAACTGGTTTCCCTTCCTCTCTTCTGGATGTGTAAGTGTGTATCTATGTAAATATTTTAATCAGTGTGTTTTTGAGAATATATAGTGTTTACCCTCATGAAAATAAATGTGTATATTTATACATCTGTTTCTAAAAGCTTTAAAAATATCACTCGCTGTTTTTTCTAGGTAAAAATACGCGAATTCTCATTGTTTTGTTTCAAAACCAAGCAAAATTTTTGCTCATAAAACGATAACCTCCCCTCATGTTTAAACAATACATACTGTGTGTAGGTCATGATGAAGCAGGTGTTATTATTTGACACCTCTTTTTTGTCCACACAGAAATGTATTATTCATATTCATTTTAGAGATCTACTCAGTTAACTCCAGATATAGTTCTCATTATTGAAAAATAGATCAATTTCAGTCCTATAGAATCTAGAATTGACAATTTGTGACTCATTGACTCTATTAACAAATCTTTCTCTGAACAGCTGAACAGAACACATATGACTTTGTGAAGACTTTTTTTTTTTTTTACAAAAGTCAGTTGATTTTTATTTTTATTAGTAATAATAATAATAATAATAATAATAAAAGAAAAAAGAAAAGAAAAACCTAAAGAAGGTTTTTAAGGAGCTTTATTAACTGCATTAACTGTATTATTAACTGTATTAATTAGGTCAATGGAAGGTCCTTAAGAAGGTACTAAGACTGGCTGTGTGTGTGTGTGTGTGTGTGTGTGTGTGTGTGTGTGTGTGTGTGTGTGTGTGTGTGTGTGTCAGCTTCTCTCCCTGTTTATAAGTCTATGAAACACTCCTCAGGACTCACAGGTTGCTGGTAGCCGTTGAGTCTGTAGTGAAGACGCGGGGTGCCTTGGACTTGACGTGGTACGTCCATGGTTACAAGGTCAGCGACACCGTGTCTCGCAGCTCAGCGGTCACGTGGTAACGTTCAACACGAGCATCTCCACCTGGGGCCTGGGACCTCACACTCCGGCTCGCGCGCGTTAACACACAGCTACTACAGGAGACACACACACACATTTGATAATTAAATGGCACATCCACAGTGGGCTATAATTCGTTCCAACTAAATACACTGAAATATAATAATAATAATAATAATAATAATAATAATAATAATAATAATAATAATAATAATAATAATAATAATAATGATGACGATTGGTAAGGGAAAAATACGCACCTTTGGCCTGAGAGAAAAAGCCACAGGAGTTCAGAAAGAATTCGGTTGAAGTCGAAATCAGCTTGCCGTGTGGTAAGTAAAGCGTGATGTTTTGAGCAGTTCTGAAGTAAGTGGAAGTGTGTTTGGTGTTTTAACTTTGTGGAGCTGCTTCATTGCGCCTGAAGTGGCGCGTCCGGTTCGCCTAGGTGACGTCATAGCGACGGCCCCGCCCCCGCCCCTGAGCAGAACAGGGTAGTGCTGTAACAGCTACACACCCACCACAAAGTGCCACCTTCATGAGCCTTATTAAAGCCTACATAACTCCATGGCTATATGCTTTAAACGCTCTTGGACTGTGGAGCCAAATCCATCCTTGCAAATTATAGTCTCTGAGCCAAGCGTCTTGTGGTCTTCTATTCTAGACATCAGTCCCCAAAAACCACAGATCTAAACAATACACAATAAATAAAACGTATTTAATATGGTGCCAGCAGAATATAATGGAGTCCTTGTTCAGTGTAGATCATAAATCAGCTACAGTCTGTTTATTATTTGTCAGACACACTTTCCAAGTTAAAATGTAGATTAAAAACTTGTCTTTAGTCAGGTGTACACACAATTCCCATAATCTTATGCTCTAATACATCCGACTAAACGCTAGTGCTTGCTAATATTATGAACAGCAGCTATGTTAATCCACTGCTTCTTTTTTCTACAAATCCTGAGCCATCCAGAAATTGTACCAGCTCTGACTGTGTTGCGTGCCATGAAGCTTTTCGGCTTCCACTGAGATGAGGCAGACTCTGTTAGGATCCTGATATGACTTACATACAGTACAGATGTGTTTCTCTGTCTGTAAAATATGATCAACAATATTTTTAATTAAGCTAAAAAGGAAGAAAGTGACATTTTTCAGGACATTTTTACTGTATAGCAGCTTACCTACAGTATTATCAGTTTGACCTTTTACATTTGCACACATTTGTGTAAGTGGCATTGCGGTGTCATAAATTTAAACCAAGAGTGAAACATAGCATATTTGGTGTGTGTCTCCCTCTTGTGGATTTTGTGATTAAGAATGGTGAAAGGACAAAGCATTGCACCAGTACAGAAACAAAAGTCTGTTCACAGGTTATAGGGACAGTTAAGGTTTTTTGCAATTCATAAAATGGTTCAGTTGGGAATCCTCTCAGTTGAAAATGTTCCTCACAGGTTTTATATAGAGGCAAACTCCTCCTCCTGAGGATTATCCTTATGTAATTTTCTTAAAGATAAGGTAACATAAGATAAGATAAGATATACCTTTATTCGTCACACAGTGTGGAATTTTCTATACAGCAGCAAAGAAAGTACAGATACTAAAAAAGCTTCCCAAAAGATTTCAAGCAAATTGCATTAGGTAATATTGCACAGTTTTAAAAATTGTGTTATTGCAGAGTTGCTATTGTTTGAAAAAAAAAAAAAAAAAAACGTAATAACTGTGCATTATGGTGACTGGTTTACTGGGAGCAGCTTGGATTATAAAGCAGGGAGAAAAGACCGACGGTATCTCTACTTCAGACACTTAGGATATACAGTAACAGTCTGTCACTGAAGGAGCTGCTCAAAAATAAAACTGCTTCATACAGGGGGTGAGAGTCATTCGTCATCATACTACCATCCTCCTTTCTCGCAACTTCTATACAGTGTCCAGGGTAATCCCCAGGACTAGAAGCTAAGCAGGAATTCTGAAGTTTGGAAAATGGAAACATGACATATTTACCTGCTTCCTGATGTGAGACTATTCTTTTAGTAGACTTTTTTTTTATTACCCTGTCACAACCACGATCAGGCCTGTGTTCCTTAAGGTGTTATAAACCCTTTTAATTAGTAACAGCAAAAAATATAATAAATAAATAAATAAGTAAATAAATAAAAGCGCATTCAGTCCAATGCTGTAAGTATAATTCTAGTATAGTCTGGTGTTCCAACAGTAGTAATATACATAATGTTGTAATCTTCCCATCACAGCAGTGTTTTTTGGGACGCTTTTTTATGTGTAGCCAACGCAAAATTTAAATGAGATCATTCACAAATGAAACATATGAAAGATATTCATCCTTGTCATCAACAGTCTATAATTAAAGATTAAATTGCAGAGTAGTGCAGATGAATGGAGTGTATCCAGTTTTGGTTTTACGTGAATAGCATTCAGAGATCAGATACTATAATTTAATGTTTTGTAGGAACATTCATGAAGCTTTCACAGAAAAAGTGCTTTCGTCCTTTCATTCACTTCAGTCACATAATCTGCTCATTTCTCTATTTGAAAAGTTTATTTTTTTTTAAAAGTGTGTAATTCAGGATCTGAAATCCAAATCCCACTAATCATACCTTATCTTAACTTAGCTTCCTTACCAGAGTTTAAGATCTTCTGATATGTTCTCCTGCTTCCCCTTCTTCAACACACCCACATCAGTGGAGGAAGGGCTGTTAATTAGCTGTGTAGAAAACTAAAAATGTGCAGTACAGGGGGCAGACCAGGGTCAGGTTTTGGAACCTACAATATGCCTTAGAATATTTACTCCAATGTTAGTTCATAGGACAATCATCAAATACATAGTTTTGATGCAAATGGTGGAGGGGAGTCTGAAGAGTGCTAATGAGTCAAATCTGTTTTTTTAATTGACTTACAGGTGCCAGGGGATTTTCTTTAATCTTATTCACAAAGAGTGTATGAGCGTGCAGGTTTTTGTCCTTGTCTCAGCTATAAAACGTGATTCTGAAAGCCAGCAGCCATGCCAGCCCTTTGTGGATAAAATTGAAAACCCTTGCATTAAGATCTTGTGTATTAATGACTCCCTACTAAAGACACCACCATTGCATATTTCCTTTCCAACACCTGACTATTACAGTTGGCAAAATGAGAAAATAAATGGGAAAATTCTGCCAGTCATGGCCCCATTGTACTGTAGATCTGTGCCAGTCAGTCATGTAGCATACCAGAGAATTTGTTTTCTGCCTAATATTACAAAAAGTGCAATGCCTCTGGAAGACTTCCTGTATACTCATACATCCAGTCAGTACTCTTAAGGATTAGCTTCACTGCATGAAATCCTTTGAGAGTATAATCCTGAAAAGGCTAACACCAATGGTCACAGTACATAATTAAATCCTAAAATTTGCCTACTAGGCAGATTTTGTAATTGTTGATGTCAAGAGCAAACAGTCAAGAAGCTTTTATTGTCATTTTAACAATATTTATAGCTGGCACTGTACATAGTAAAATAAAACAACCAGAGCTAAGGACTAAAAAGTACAGTAAGTTATCCTAGCCACATAAAGACAGTGCAGACAGACAGTACAATACACTACAGGATAGATATACAAAATAGCCCGACCAGAATACAGTCTGTACTTACCAATTGGCAACATGTAAACTGACAATAGCAACAGTTGGTGGCAATATTAAACTGTAATTTAAAAAAATGCGATGTAATGTGAAAAACAGCCACTGTTTATATGAGTGGTGCTGTAAAAATAGATGTATATTAAATGAGTGTGTATGTTTGTGTGAGAGAGAGTGTGAGAGAGCGAGAGAGAGTTCACTTCAGTTCTGGGGTGTTAAGGAGACTGATGGCTTGAGGAAAGAAATGGTTACACACTCTGGTTATGAGGGCTTGAATGCTCCGGTACCTTTCTCCAGATGGCAGAGAGGTTAAGAGTGTGTGTGATGGGTACTTGGAATCATCAGCATTCCAAAGATATCCATGATAGAGGGAAGAGAGACGCTCAGGGCTCTCAAGTTTTGATGACACGCAAGAGTGACATCTCCAACCCCCATGCAAGCACAAAAATTGGTCAGCCTTTTCCACCACCTTATCTGGGCCAGCATCCTGCAAACTGGCCTTTTTAGGGGGCTTTCCTCTAATAGCGTATGAGAGAATGCTTAGTTGCCTTTTAGTGGACATCTTTGAAAGACAGATGCAATGATTAATGCATCAATGGACAGGATGTCAAATAGGGCATGATTTTAAAAGTGACCTATAACATTGATGATGCAATGCACTTTAATTTATTAGTGCTAATAAAATTATTAAGTCTATTTGGAGAGAGATGTTTAATGTGACAAAATGTCAGTCATCGTGTGATAATGTATACAGTGCATCCCTATTTGCCCTCCCCCCAAAAGAAAATTTATGACATAAAACATTCCAAAACTTAATATTTGAATTAAACAAAACATATTAAATTATACAATGTAGTGCTGTTGGTTAGTAGCTTTATCTCTGAGATTTAATTACACAGAATTTATGATAGATTCATTATTTTATAAAATGTATTTTATAAAACCAGGGCCCCATCTCAAACCATCTCAAAGCCCCCTGGCACCATCAGGGCCCCCAGTTTGAGAACCACTGGCCTAGACTACTTGTTCTGAGCAGATGTTGTCAGTGAACAGGCTGTAAAACTGTTGGCTAAGTTACAGACACTCATGAAAAACTGATGCTGATTATCTGGGAAACATTTGTAACAGCAGTCAAAATGTCATTGTCTGTGTCAAACAAGTGCTGAATTTGTTGTAACATTACAACAGGAGATCATGACTTACTCTGTGCTCAAAGTGATGCTTGCAGCTCCAGTGGTTTTCTCTGTGGGTGAACAACAATGATGGTGAACAATTCCAGGATATGATTTTTTTTTCATTGGTTATAGCGTTAAATCTTACCCAGATGCAATAGTGCTATTTTCAGATTGGCTATTGTGTAGGCTCTTTTTTGATTGGCTGATAAGTGTCAGGGTCGACTAAGAACTCCAGCGGAGACGCGCTTGATTCCTGCCCGGTTCCATAGAGACAGCGGTGTGGACAGATACATTTTGGGCGCTGCGGCATATTAAATATATGATAAATCGTTTTTCTGTGGGAGAAATACAATGTGTGGTGGGAGAGCATGACAAATGAAATGAGTGACTGTCATGAGAGCCCTGGACTCTGCTGATCTTTTCAGCTATTCAGTGATGATATATAAATGCGACAAAGAGCCCACAAGACATAAGTACATGGAAACATATACAAGGCGCTGACATCCTTTCTGACCCGGTTCTACTGGGCCTGCATTAACACCAGAATGACTGTAGAAGAGCTTATGCAAAAACAGTATATCTCCTCCCTCACTCGTCACTTTAACCCTTCCTCTCTCAGACAATATTTTCTATCCAGGACTTTGTGAAGGCCACTTTTTTTTCTACTTTGGTATTGTTACTTTAAGGATGCTCTTAGGATGCTGTTCTTTGAATTACAAACCTCACCCTCTTTTCATCTATAAACAACACTGATAACAAACAAACAAATATTTAGTTTACAATTTAAAACAAAGTAAAATATAATTTGGCCATTTGGCTGTTAATTATTGAAGAGCTGAAGAGCTAATCCTGTGGTGACCCCGGACATAGAGCAGACAAAATGTGGAGAATTAAAAAAAAATAATAATAATAAAAAAAATAATAATAATTAGTGATTAATTTATAATTATCAATAATAATAATTATTTATTTAAATAAGTAAATAAATAAACAAATCGAAGAATCGAATCGTGAACAGAATGTATCGTTACTCCCCCAGTTTAACCTATTCTCCAAATCGTTTCTCCCCTTGAGTGCGGTTGGTTTGACGTCACTTCGTAAACACGGAAGAAACTAGTTGAGAACATCGCTGTAAATTGACGAGTTAAAAGTTCGTATTGAAGGCTAATGAATTAGTATAGTGTAGGGGTAACATTAGTACACCGTACTGTAATTGTGCGGTATTTTTACATCAAATTTTACCTTTTAATTGAAGTAAAAGTGCTTTGGGAGAATGATTTGGTCGTGTTTAGGGTGTTAAACTCTAGAGATAAGCGTTTTTAGTGGCTCGTACCAAACATTCACGATTCCTCCTGATCCGAGACAAGTTCTGGAACCTAACCTTGCGAATTTTGTTCGAGGTATTACTGTTTAATTATTTATTTTTTATTTGCTTGTTTGTTTGCTTATTTATTTATATATACTACGTGTTAACATTAATCGTTAACACTCTGAACGCAGCGTTATTAACACGGACTTTTATTATGAACTGATGACTTTAACCCCACTGCATAGTGTCTCAGCAGAGTCTCAGTTATAAACATGTCTCAGGTGTTCGGAAGGTTCTCCAGCTTCTATCGCTTATCGACACGGATGTTCTGCACTCAGATGACTTCACCATTAATAAATCGGGAGCAAAAGGACGGGATAAGGTTCAAATTCATCTGATCAGTGCCATTTACACAACAACAACACCACCACAACATGTACTGCAAGTTCAGGAAGAAAAAATACGTGAAGCTACAATAATAAATCAGTGGGCCAAAACAAAACACATACCTCTGGAAAATACATTTTAATTAAGATATAGTCTGGTTTTCTTTGTAAGAAATCCTTTTAGGAATGTCAGATTTTTTCCCCCTGTAAGCTGATAAATGTCATTAAGGTGAAAATACATTTTTAATACATTTACGGCATTTAGCAGACACCCTTCTCCAGAGTGACTTACAATTGAGGGTTTAATAACCTTGGGGTTCGAACCCATGACCTTCCAATCAGTAGCCCAACACCTTAACCACTGAGCTACCACATACACTAATATGTAATTTTGTCACTGTTAATTACTGTATATTATGGATTATATTATTAAGTAATATTTCTCTGTGCTTATTTTTTTCCTAACTTTGTAAGATTACTGATTAAATTAGTAAGATTATGTTGTTATTCTAGGAGACTCATTTTGAATAACCCCAAGAAGAGGAATGCTCTGTCTCTTGCCATGTTAACCTCTCTACAAGAGAACATCCTGACTGGTATAGACGACAAGGACCTGAGAGTCATTATCATATCAGGCAGGTCTCGTCATGTATAAATAAGACTGCTGCAATTGCTATGGAAAGTAATCTAATGACTTTTTGGATCACTCTCTTTTACTGATTAGCGCAGGGTCCAGTGTTCTCCTCTGGGCATGATCTGAAGGAGCTGACCTCGGAACAAGGCAGAGATTATCATACAAAAGTGTTCAGGGTTTGCACAGAGGTCAGGCCATAATTACTAAATATTTCCCCGAAAATACACCATCCTTTGTAACAATATTTTGTTTTCAATGAAGTCACTGCGATCTAAACAATTAGGCACAATACAATATTTGTTCATTTTGCTTCCCTAGATAAGAACTTCAAATCAAATTCCAATTTGTTAAAACACAACATGGTTTCATATTTACTATACAGTGTAATGCTCTTTGCACAGAAATGTTCTTGTTAGGAAACAAAATTACAGTACTCACGTTTTTTAATGTTACATGAAAACAAAGCGTAAAATGGTGATGTAGAGTAGGTGATGTTCATTTTAGTCCTCTTTGGCCATTGTTGTTGTAGGTCATGACCCTGATTCAGGACCTTCCAGTTCCTGTGATTGCGATGGTTAATGGCATTGCCACAGCAGCAGGATGCCAGCTAGTTGCCAGTTGTGATATTGCTGTAGCGACGGACAAGTCGAGCTTTGCAACTCCCGGTGTGAATGTCGGCCTCTTCTGCTCTACTCCAGGAGTGGCTATTGGAAGAGCTGTTCCTAGAAAGGTAATTAGGAACATGGAACCTTTTAAATTTTTTCCATCAAGCATCCTAAACCGTGATGTATTTTACCCAGGTTGCAATGGAGATGTTGTTTACAGGCCGGCCTATCACAGCACAGAAGGCTTTGCTACATGGATTAGTCAGTAAGGTGGTGCGTGAGGAATGTTTGGAGGAAGAAACGCTGGCAATCGCACGCAGAATCTGCGAGTCTAGTCGCCCGGTGGTGGCTCTCGGAAAAGCAGCCTTTCAGAGGCAGATGGCGCAAAGCCGAGATGCTGCATATGCCACTGCCACAGCTGTCATGGTGGACAATCTGGCGCTGCATGATGGGCAGGAGGGAATTAGGGCTTTTATAGAAAAACGCCAACCTCTGTGGACCAACAGCACTGAGAAAGCACATGACTAACTCAAATAACAAACCACACAAGTGACTGTGTACAAAAAAAGCATCGTTTTAGCATTAGAATGTATTTGAGATTGAACAGTGTGTATTCATAAACAAAAAGCCAGACTCTGTATTGTGTGATGACAGATTTCGGATTTCACTTTAAGATCCTATTAGGATCTTAACTGTAATAAATCCAGACAAAACTCTTAATCTCTATTTATTATGCTCTAATTATGTGTTTTAATAAAACTACTGAAAAAAAAAAAACAATCAGTAGCAGAAAGGCTAAATAAACTTGATTAAATTGTTAGTATGGGAGCGGCAGCAGGACATCAAGGTCATCGTCCTGTGTTTTTGACGCCGATGAACCCAAAGTACTTCATGAATTTTGTCACTGCTACGTGGGAATAAACTTCCTAATGAAGAATTAGTTTATTGATGGCACAGATGGCACAAAGCCGAGATGCTGCGTATGCCACTGTCACAGCTGCCAACCTCTGTAGACCAACTGCTTTCTAGATCACTGAGAAAGCACATGACTAACTCAACTAACAAACCACACAAGTGACTGTGTAAAAAAAGCATCATTTGGGCAGTAGAATGTATTTGAGGTTGAACAGGGCGTATTCATATACAAAGAGCCAGACTCTATATTGTGTGATGACAGATTTCTGATTTTACTTTAAGATCCTATTAAGATCTTAATTGTAATAAAAAATAATTGTGCCTTCTTGGATTTCACCAAGTTATATTTAAGCTTAAGAGATTATTACCTTGTCAAAAGGTTACGCCACATTTGATGGATTTTCAATTTACAGAGTAAGGAACCTAAGTGAAACACTGTTGTCTAAATTAATAATGAGCACAAACATCAGAATATGCAAAGTGGATTTAAATCTTCTAGTACAGTCACACTTTAAAGGAAGAGGTTCAGTGCCATCTTGTTTTAATGCGTTATACAGTGACCCATATGATTTCACTCACATCGCTCCTCATTCATTTTTGATTTTGAAGGTTGCTAATCAAGTCAAGTCAAGTCACAACTGAAGTCAAGCCATATAAATGACATCAAGCGAATGCCAGATGAATGGTAGCTTTATAGCATGAGAAGCATCGGACAGTCAGTTAGCATTTCTGTTTAATTAAATTTGGGGAAATTATATATATTTTTAATTGTATTGCATTCTGGGAAGCAAGGAAAATGAGCAAAGTCAAACTGTTGGCTTTAATCAAAAGAAGTAATTGGATCTGACAACTGAGTGATTTTTCTCTTCATTTCAGTTTCAAGCCTTTTATGAAAAAATCTGACTTCATTCTGGTTATATAAAAAGTCCACATGAATCTTTTTTTTAATATATTTAGTTTATTCTGTAATGTTCCAGAGAAAATGGCCTCCTCCTGGCGGAATTTCGCTGGTGGTTGGAAACTCAGAACTGGAAAACTGCTATAAAACTAGAAAATCTGCATCCTTTCTGTGAATTCCTTATCTCATATTCATTTTTGTAAAGCTGTGGGTTTTAAGTAAGAGAGAAACATCAGTGAAGTTCACAATAAATGGCATCTTAGTTGAAAAATTAATTTACAATTTAGCATTTTTCTGTACCTCGTTCCAGTCTTTGTATCTGCGACTAACTCCACCTTGAAAATAATTGCACACACACACACACACACACACACACACACACACACACACACACACACACACACACACACACAAAAATCATTAGGCATTTATGAAATCAGGTGTAAGTCTAGTACTGAACTGCCCACAGAGTTCAAATATACAGAGATTGTCTGTTGTCTGTTATGCCCCTTTTCCACCAAAAAGAACCAGGTGCTGGTTCAGAGCTAGTGACGGTGCTGGTTCAAAGTTGGTTCCACTGGCGAACCTTCTAAGAACCGGTTTGCCTTTCCATCGGTTAGAGAGTCATCACAATGCAGAGTCTGACGTCACTGTATACGTGTCACGTTTCCCAGCAACTTTAGCACAGCAGCGCCAAACACAAACACATCAACAATGTTGGATGTTGCTTTACTGTTAATGCTCATGGCTTTGTGAACCTACATTGGCATCCAAATGCGGCGGATCCACCGTGTATGTGCAGCTCCTTGTAACCTGCAAAAACGGAGGTTGTAATCCAGAAAGTATATAACATTATTTTATCATTAACATGAAAAAAGTTAGCCTTAGCATGTAGCTACCTACTATCATGTGTGCTGATACTTTATCATATTGCTGTAAAGTAAAAGTGTATTAAACATTAGTATACTTAATGTAGGTTATCTAACAGTAACCCCACCCCCAGCCCCTGAGGCAAGCGGTTCTTAAGTCTAGACCAGCAACGTTTTGGTGCTAGTTTACAGATGATATTGTTTGGAAAAAGGTTTGGCTACTTCCACATCAGTATTTAATTACACATAAAATAAAGGAAGTCTCATTTAAACTTATTCATAGGATCTACCCAACAAAACATTTTCTTGTGAAATTTAAAAGCGATATAGACACAAATTGTACATTTTGTAATAACAGCTTAAAAAACGTGGTTCACTTATACTGGTACTGCCAGACCCGATCAGCCCTATACGCAAGTTGTGTAGGGCCCCGCAAATTATGCAAGGCCCTACCTCCCTTGCCTCATTTTAGAGCGCATGTTAATGTTTACTGTGTAGATGACAATATGAAGCGGAGCTATCCATCTGGCCATGAAAAGAGAAAAAAGAAAACAAAATGAGAGTGAAATGCAAGAACAGCAATCAGGTAAACTTCAAGTTTGATGTCAGCAAGAGCAAATAACAGTAAAGTTAAGTTGATGTGATTCTGTCTCTAGTCTCTATCTGACTATAGCTAAATTAGCTGTACAGTGCTGCCAGTGCATCTCTTGGCCTGTCTGTCACACAACAATTTATTGCGTGAACATTCACATGAATAAATGCCCAAGGGCAACAGTGTTTATAAAACAGCAGCTCGATAACCGCGGCGCGCGTGTCAGTTCGTGCGTGATTGCACGCGCATATGAACACATGTTCAAGTGCGGCGCGGTTATCCAGCAGCAACATCTGTGTGGGGACCAGTACAAAAAATAGCGTGATAGCACTCCTAAATGACAATGTTTATTGTCTCTCAATTAAGGTAAAAACAACGTTAATGCAATACAGAAAACAATGGATTTACATTGGAATGGGCATAATGCCAGGTCAATATGAATACAAATCCCTCAGTAAATAATAACCATCAGGGATCAAGGGCCCCTTAGCAGAAATTTGCTCCAGGGAGGTCAGGATTGGCTCTGGGTACTGGCTACTTGTAAAACCATTTTGGGAAAATGTTTGTGATTTTATTGTTAAGAATATTTATGTTAATTTTGCTTTATTTTGGAAAAATGTGCTTTTTGGTGTTTTGAAGCATCAAAGAGACTATCATACTACCAATAGTATTTACATAATAAGTCTGATCCTTTTGTTAGCAAAGCTTCCCATTTCACAAATGTAAGTTTTCTGGAAAAAACCCTGTTGCATACCATTTAAGAAATGGAACTTTATATTGTTTCTATAAAACTTTGAAAATCAATTCGGTTCTTGTCAAAGTCACTTAGATAAACTTTGAGAACTGACTAATACTGACTAATACTAATACACCTCTTGACAGAATAAACAATGTCTGGAGAGTGCATGAGATGTCATATAAGCTAGAAATAGAGCTCCAAAATCAGATAAAATGAAAAATTCTACTTAATAGTTACAACGTGGTGATAATGTTGAAGATCCAACGTTTTGATCGAGATCTATCAGGTCACTTCACAAATATAGAAGACTCCTAGCTTGATAATAGCACAATCTCTAGCAAAAAAAATGACCAGCTCTGTCTGCAGTTCAACTCTATAGAGTGCATGTGTGATGTGCTGGTACCTCCGAAGTCACGGTACACAAAGTGTTTCCAGAGTAAGGCATCTTGAGAAACCGAGTGCAGGTATATGCATACTTCAGACAGCCTTAGGATCGAGGGAACATCCAGCAGCTGCATTATACTTAAAAGCAGCTCAGAGGGCAGCACAGTGAGACCAAACAGTGCAGGCAGACCCAGTGCTGCAGAGTGAGCAGGAAACAAAAACACAGACATTTTGTGTATAAGTGGGTAAATATCTACTGTAACTAGTGTGCAAAGGGTAGAACAATAAAGTCAGAGCTGGCTCTGATTTAAGGATACTGTACCTTCTCTAGCTCTTGCAATTAGTGGGTAAACCAACTGGTCCTTAAAAACACGAGACAGTTTCTGCATATCTCTGTAGACCAGTCCAGCATTTCCACCTACGAAGATAAAACCACCAGACAAACAATTAAAAGCATCGTCCATGGAAATGTGTACAATAAACACACATTAGATCTTCATACATAAATATAACTGTACATAAAAGACAATAAATACAAATAAATTGTTACAAAGTCTTCTGTAAGCCTAAGTGATTCTAAGATTCTAGAACATCTATTCCAAATTCTTTACAGAGCTAGACAGTGGAGTTACGCTTGTTTAAATTTAACAACTCTTCCATGATGTACTGCAGTTTCATATAAGAGAAGAAGCAACCTTTATTTGTCACATATACATTACAGCACAGTGAAATTCCTTATTTTGTATATCTGAGATTGTTAGGAGGTTTTTGTCAGCACAGGGTCAGCCATGATATCAGAGAGGGTCAAGGACATTGCTCAAGGGCTGGGGCTGAACAACTGACCTACTACACATAGTGTCTGTCATATGCCGCACCTGCCCACTCCTTAGTCACGTAATCGTCAGGCTTCAGTGCCAGTATCTGTGAAAACTCTACTGCACCGGTTGTCTTCATAGTGGCTGTGAGGGGGGAAACAATGACTACACCATCAGCTGCAGCTACAATGAATGAATGCAATAACGACACCTATGTAACAGAAACAACATGCGTACCTTTTATGACAAGTGTTCGGCCATTCAGCACACCAAACATCTGAACTGGGCTGTAATCACAGAACGGGTGAAAGTACCGCAGCCTGCAGAGATACTCTTTTGCAAGCCAGCTGCTGGCCATTTCTCTGGCTCTGATGTCACAACCCTGCACTCATCACATAATCAAACCAAATGACACGTTTTAAACACTCAAACAACCACCAAGCTTTCTTTGTTTGATGGGTAAAAGTGACAACAAAAAATGCAATAAATGTACACAATGTAAGACACTTTAAGGGTTTTAATACAAATATTGTCTTTGAAATAGACATATGCATTAATTGATCGGTTGTGTATTGTGTGACCTCTGACCTGTGGCAGGAAGCCGGTCTCCAGCAGTAACATGTGGGCTGCCAACAGCAGGCAGTCTGAGGTGCTGCTGCAGTGTGCAGTGTGGTACAGTGTCTCTAGAGACGGAGGAACCTTATCTTTCTCTTCACAGTACAGCATGGGCCCAGGGATGAAGAGCCCCACTGCCTCCTGCTCAGCCTCACATCTGTCCATATCAGTCTCCTCAGGCTCACATGTAGAACATGCACTGTCTGGGCTCTCATGGCTGCTGCCTGTGCCTGACTGAAAGAATGAACTCAGAGTTGATGAAAATGTTATACATATATTTGCTTATTTATTATTACAAGGAACAAGACACAGTCTGAAACTTTGGCTAAAAATAATATATATAGTCACTGACAAAAGTCTTGTCGCTTGTGTACAAATTGACCTGAAGTGTCGCTGGAATATATTTCTAATCAAGATTTTTTTTTTTACAAGAAATGGCTCATTTTAATCCCAACAGCTTTTGTAATAATGTTTCAGTGCAAAACGAAACTGTCAAAAAGTATTCTAATATTCACAGCTTGGTAAAGCCCATTAAGTCAATTTTGGCAAAGACATTGTCATATGAGCTTCACTTGTGACTAATAATGTATCAATTAGGTCTCAGGTGTGTATAAAAAGAACCCCAGTACACTAGACCTTCACATCAACTGCAACTAGACCTCTGCAAACATGCCTAAGATTCACCCTGAGACTAAAGTTTTGATTATCAAGAGGCTGAAGACCAGATCCACTGCTGTTGTGGCAGACACATTCAATGTGTCTCAGCATCAAGTACAGAGAATTAAAAAAAAGATTTGAAGAGACTGGAGACGTTTTGGACAAGCCCAGGTCAGGCAGACCCCGCAAGACAACTGCTCGAGAGGACCGTTTGTTGGCTCAAAAATCCAAGGCCAGCCCATTTCCCACTGCAGCAGATCTCCACGAGACCTGGTCACCTGAAGTCCCTGTGTCAACCAGAACAGATTGTCGGATTCTGTCTCGAAATGGCCTCCATGGTCGAATCAGTGCCCAGAAGCCAGCACTAAACAAAAGACAATTGAAAAACAGTGTGGCATTTGCCAAAGCCCACAGCCTGCTAAAAGGATGGATGCTGGAAAAGTGGCAGAAGGTGGATTTTTCAGAAGAATCTTCTGTTGAATAACACCACAGTCGCCGGAAATATTGCAGGAGACCTACTGGAGCCCACATGGATCCGAGATTCACCCAGAAAACAGTAAAGTTTGGTGGTGGAAAAATCATGGTCTGGGGTTACATCCAGTATGGGGGTGTGTGAGAGATCTGCAGGGTGGAAGGCAACATCAATAGTCTAAAATACCAAGAAATCTTAGCTACCTCTTATATTCCCAACCATAAAAGAGGCCAAATTCTGCAGCAGGATGGTGCTCCATTGCATACTTCCATCTCCACATCAAAGTTCCTCAAGGCGAAGAAGATCAAGATGCTCCAGGATTGGCCAGCCCAGTCACCAGACATGAACATCATTGAGCATATGTGGGGTACATATTTTTTTCCATAAGAGGAAGCATGGAAAACGAAACCAAAGAATATTGATGAACTCTGGGACGCATGCAAGACTGCTTTCTTTGATATTCCTGATGACTTCATCAATAAATGGTATGAATCCTTGCCAAACCACATGGATGCAGTCCTTCAAGCTCATGGAAGTCATACAAGATATTAAATTTGGATCTCACAGCACCACTACTTAATTTGCTGACATATTTTTTTGTACATACTTACATATTTGCAGTAAATTTGTTCAATTTCTGTATAGGCGACAAAACTTTTGTCTTGCCAAAATTTGACCTTTCTGTATTGATTAAATGATAAATCTTTTTTCAGTGAAACTAATTTATTTCTGTGCATTAAACATCATTTGGGAGGGTTTTAGCTTTTCATATGAGCTATTTCTAACATCAATTGGTTAATTAAAAGTCAGTTTAATAGCTGGTGTTTCTACAAAAGCGACAAGACTTTTGTCAGGGACTGTATATATACACATACTGTATATACATATATGTTTACTGTATATCCATCCATCCTCTACCATCTTACAAGCAGAGACAGGAAATATGCCAAACAAAAATATTACAATACTTGCAATACTTGATAGAAAATTATTGTAGCATCAACTCTGTTGACTAAAAATATGTAATGCAACAGTAGTTAGTAGTAGTAGTAATAGGAATAAATATTAATTTATCATTTTTAATCTATTTTTTTTATTCCTGTAAGCTGCTTTGCGACACTGTCCACTGTTAAAAGCGCTACACAATTAACCCTGCATCAAAGGGAATAGTGTAAAAATAAAAGATAAATCTGTGTAACATTTTATATATTTAGAAAAAAAAAGGCATTTGTAATTATTACAATATATCATGTGATACAGACAGGGACAATCACACATAATGGGGAACAGGTGTGATGACCGGGAGGAGCAGACGAAGGCGGGGCAATCACGTGACACAAACAAACACAAACGCACATGGCCATAGGTCTGCGCGGATCCATGACGGATTTGCGCTGATCCCTGAAAATGACACAGACACAGAAAAGTATTGTGACAATGTATTGTGAAAGTGTACTATGACATCATTAACACAATACTAATATTATATTGTCATATCACACACATCTCAACACACCTGGTGTGTAGATAATCCAGCGGGACTCTGAGGTGTGTTCTCATCAGCTGAAACGTTGCTGTTACTGTGAAATGGAAGCATCTAAGGTCAACAACAGCTCAGCCACAAAGCGTCAGACCACACAAACTTACTAAACTAAATTACTTATGTTATTAAGCGGCACTAGCTTTCCAATGTTTAGTGTTTACTGTTTTACTCTCATTGTTGTACAAATAAAATGACCTGTTTTCAGCGACCACTACGGGGCCGGTGGTGTCCTCTGTGTTCTCTGTCGTTTCCTCCTCATCGCGCCGGAGAAGATTCTCTACAACCGTCCTAACAATAAAAATCTTCACCATTATTTATTACTTCTCGTAATCAAAGTAACTTCAACAAACACATCACTCGCACAAAGTTCAATGTTTTACTGAAAGCTTCGCGTTCTTTACTTTCAAATCTGTTCTAATTCTATTCTCTTGACGTCGGACATCGATCGATGACTGATAGCCGAAAAAAACAAAAAAACAAAATATAAACAAATCATATCCTGTTCACCAAAGTGATTAAAGATGCATGAAGCTAAAATTATTTGACTCATAATTTTATCATAATTATTCCACAGATTTTTTTACATTCACCTGAAACCATTCAATGTAATTTTATTTGTATAGCGCTTTTAACAATGGACATGGTCTTGACGCAGCTTTACAGAAAACAAAATGTTTATGTAAATTTATTTTCATTTATCCCTAATGAGATCCAAAATATGTGTTCATTTGTTGACACGTCTTCTAAAAGCTTTGGACAGATATTTTTTTTAGCTGTAACTATGATTCCAGGTCACACATCCACGTTGAGCCTTTTTGTTAATACTACTACTACTACTACTACTACTACTACTACTACTACTACTACTAATAATAATAATAATAATAATAATAATAATAATAATATTAATAATCATTTTAATTTTTCCTACTAGAGCTGCAACAAAAAACACATTTCATTCCAGTAACTTCGACACTTTGGTTTTATATCAGAATTAAGGACCTCATTTAATGTTTTAAATATAAATGTCCTATAGTCACTCACCTATGAAGAAAGTCTGATTTTATGTTGATCACACATCGTATATTAGGCACACTGGATAACTTTCTGTTGTAAAAGACTGAGATTGAAAATACATAATTTATCTATTGATTGGCCTTTGAACATTCATTCATTCATTCATTCATTCATTCATTCATTGATTCATTCATTCATTTTCTACCGCTTATCCGAACTACCTCGGGTCACGCGGAGCCTGTGCCTCAGGGGCGATTTTAGGGTCAGAGCTTTAGGGGTGCTAAAGCTAAGGATATGATCAAAAGGCACACAGAGGCGTGTCATTTTAAATGTCTTTATTATTATGTTGGCTTTGTAGAAGCCAACATTCTGATTTTCGTTATTATTATTATTATTATTATTATTATTATTATTATTATTATTATTATTATTATTATTATTATTATTATTATTGGGCTTTTAACTTTTTATTAAATGGCAAATTCCTTTCACAAGATCATTATGGACTGTCCTTAGTCTCTCACCTGAATCTGTCTTTTTTCTTTTAAAGAACCAGGCTTGAACCAGGCTTGAAAATGAGCAAAGTCAAACTGTTGGATCTGATCAAAATATTCTGGTTCTTTAAAAAGTCCACATAATCTTTATGTAATATTTTTAGTTTATTCTGTAATGTGCCAGAAATAATTTTGCCTCCCTGGCCTCAGCAAATGGTCACCCTGGTGGTACATAAATCAGGACTACAGCAAGACTACAATAACCATTCTGCATGTTTGCCGTTTCATCTTTTGCTGATATTTCTTTTTGTAAAGCTGTGGATATTAAGTGAGAGAGAAGCATCAGTGAAGTTCACACTAAATGGCATTTTAGTTTAGAAATGAATTTACAATTTAGCATTTTCAATTTCTGTACCTTTTTCAATGTGTCTTCTGTGCTTAGTGTCTGCTTGAAAATTCATTGCACACACACAAAAAAAAGAAAAAAGAAAAAAAAAACATTTATGAAATGAGGTGTAAGGCTAGTATTGAACTGTCCACAGAGTTCAAATATAGAGAGAATGTCTGTTGACTGTTATACAGTCTGTACTGTTGTGGTGTACTGAAATGCAAAACAATAACCTATGCCAGTATGATTAGACATATGCATGGCAGTGTATGCAAAACTTAGAACTTGTATTTACATACACACCAAGAAACAAACAAGAAAGAGCAAGACACAAACACACAGACATTTGGTGTATAAGTGGGTACATATCTACTGTAACTATAGTGTGCAAAGGGGTAGAACAGTAAAGTCAGAGCTGGCTCTGATTGAAGGATATACTGTACCTTCTCTAGCTCTTGGAATGAGTGGGTAAACCAACTGGTCCTTAAAAACACAAGATAGTTTTTGTATATCTCTGTAGACCAGTCCAGCGTTTCAACCGATGAAGACAAAACCTCTTTAATTCACCAAACAATTAAAAGCAGCTTTCATGGAAACATGAACAATAAACACACATTAGATCTCCATACATAAATATAACTATACATAAAAGACAGTAAATACAAAAAAATAGTTACAAAGTCTTCTATAAGCCTAAGTGATTCTAGGATTCTGGGATTCTATACCAAATTCTTTACAGAGCTAAACAGTGGAGTTACGCTTGTTTAAATTTAACAGCTCTTTCATGTACTGCAGTTGCATATAAGAGAGAAAACAACCTTTATTTCTCACATATACATTACAGCACAGTGAAATTCCTTATTTTATATATCTGAGATTGTTAGGAGGTTGGGGTCAGCACAGGGTCAGACTGTATCAGAAAGGGTTAAGGACATTGCTCAAGGGCTGGGGCTGAACCCCTATCCTACTACCCATGAAGATAAAGACTAATGACATGAATATATTTTAAATATATTTTCATTTAATGTACATAGTGTCATATACCGCACCTGCCCACTCCTTAGTCATGTAATCATCAGGATTCAGTGCCAGTATCTGTGAAAACTCTGCACCGATTGTCATCATAGTGGCTGTGAGGGGGGACACAATGACTACACCATCAGCTGCAGCTACAATGAATGAATGCAATAACAACACCTATGTAACAGAAACAACATGCGTACCTTTTATGACAAGTGTTTGGCCCTTCAGCACACCGACCATCTGAACTGGGCTGTAATCACAGAACGGGTGAAAGTACTGCAGCCTGCAGAGATGCTCTGTTGCATGCCAGCCACTGGGCATTTCTCTGGCTCTGATGTCACAACCCTGCACTCATCACATAATCGAACCAAATGACACATTTTAAACATGCAAACAACTACCAAGCTTTCTTTGTTTGATTGGTAAAAGTGACAACAAAAAATGCAATAAATGTACACAATGTAAGACACTCAGCAGGCAGTCCGAGGTGCTGTTACACTGCACAGTCTGGTACAGTGTCTCTAGAGAGTGAGGAACCTTATCTTTCTCAGCTTCACAGTACAGCATGGGCTCAGGGATGAAGAGCCCCATTGCCTCCTGCTCAGCCTCACCTCTGTCCATATCAGTCTCCTCAGTCTCACATGTAGCACATGTACTGTATGGGCTCTCATGGCTGCTGCTGGTGTCTGACTGAAGGAATCAAAATGTTATACATATATTTAATTATTTATTATTACAAGGAACAAGTCACAGTCTGAAACTTTTGCTACTTCTAATAATAGTTGAAGTGTTTCCTGAATAAGTAGGTCTTCCACCACCGCTTGAAAATAGCCAGTGACTCAGCTGTCCGGACCTCTAGGGGAAGTTCGTTCCACCACCTTGGTGCCAGAACAGAGAAGAGTCTTGTAGTATACTTGCCTCTTACCCAGAGAGATGGTTTAACCAGTTGAGCAGTGCTGGTAGATCGGAGGTTGTGGGGTGCAGTGCGAGGAATGATGAGGGCTTTGAGGTAAGAGGGAGCTGGTCCATTTTTGGCTTTGTAGGCTAGCATCAGTGTTTAGAATCTGATGCGTGCAGCTACCGGAAGCCAGTGGACGGATCGCAGCAGCGGGGTGGTATGCAAGAATTTTGGCAGGTTGAAAACAAGCCGGGCAGCTGCATTTTGGATCATTTGCAGAGGACAGATTGCGTTCATAGGTAGACCTGCCAGCAGTGCATTGCAGTAATCCAGTCTAGAAATGACAAGAGACTGAACAAGTACCTGAGCAGCCTGTGTGGACAAAAATTGGCGAATCCTTCTAATGTTGTAGAGAAGAAACCGACATGAGCAAGTCACAGTAGCAACATGAGAGGAAAAGGACAGTTGATTGTCCATGGTTACCCCAAGGTTGCGAGCTGTGGCTGAAGGGGAGATCAGATCGTTGTGCAAGGATATAGCAAGATCATGACCTGGGGATGAATCACCTGGGATGAACAGCAGTTCAGTTTTGCTAGGATTGAGCTTTAACTGATGAGCAGTCATCCATGATGACATTTCTGCCAGACATGCTGAGATCCGGTCAGAAGCTGTGGCATCTGAGGGTGGGAAAGAGAAGATAAGTTGTGTATCATCAGCATAGCAGTAGTAAGAGAACCCATGTGATGAAATAACTTCACCCAGAGAGTTCAGATCTTTGAGTTCAGCTCATGAAAAATGGGGGCAAAAACAAAAGTGTTGCATTTATAATTTTGTTCAGTGTAATTTATTTGAAAGAAAATCAAATTCAAATTTGTTAAAACACAACATTGTTTCATATTTACTATACAGTGTGATGATCATTGCACATAAATGTTCTTGTTAGGAATCAAAATGGCAGTGCACATGTTTTTGTGATGTCACATGAACACAAAGCATAGTATGGTAAAGATGGTGATGTTCATTTTAGTCCTTTTTTGCCATTATTGTTGTTGAAGTTCATGACCCTAATTCAGGACCTTCCAGTTCCCGTGATCGCAATGGTTAATTTCACTTCCAAAGCAGCAGGATGCCAGCTAGTTGCCAGTTGTGATATTGCTGTTGCGACGGACAAATCGAGCTTTGCAACTCCTGGTGTGAATGTCAGTAAGGTGGTGCATGAGGAATATTTGGAGGAAGAAACACTGGCCCTCGCACACAGAATCTGCAAGTCTAGTCGCCCGGAGTCGGCTCTCAGAAAAGCAGCCTTTCAGAGGCAGATGGCACAAAGCCGAGATGCTGCGTATGCCACTGTCACAGCTGCCAACCTCTGTAGACCAACAGCACTGAGAAAGCACATGACTAACTCAACTAACAAACCACACAAGTGACTGTGTAAGAAAAGCATCATTTGGGCAGTAGAATGTATTTGAGGTTGAACAGGGTGTATTCATATACAAAGAGCCAGACTCTATATTGTGTGATGACAGATTTCTGATTTTACTTTAAGATCCTATTAAGATCTTAATTGTAATAAAAGCAGGCAAAAAATATCTTACTCTCTCCCAAACTATTTATTATGCTACAATCATTTAATTATTAAATTAAATGATCAGTTGCTAAAAGCTAGGTGCAGAAAATCCTCACATCCTGGTTATATTTGTGACCGTGTAGGAGTCAATGGAGGCACATGGCGTGACTCGTAAAATATTATAGAATTACAATTTTCTAACCATGAGGAATCCCTTACTTTTAAGACTTATGCCTTCTTGGATTTCACCAAGCACCAAGTTATGTTTAAGCTTAACAGATTATTACCTCTGTCAAGAGGTTACGTCACATTTGATGGATTTTCAATTTACAAAGGAACCTAAGTGAAACACTGTTGTCTGAATTAATAATGAGCACAAACATCAGAATATGCAAAGTGGATTTAAATCTTCTAGTACAGTTACACTTTAAAGGAAGAGGTTCAGTGCCATCTTGTTTTAATGCGTTATACAGTGACCCATATGATTTCACTCACATCGCTCCTCATTCATTTTTGATTTTGAAGGTTGCTAATCAAATCAAGTCAAGTCACAACTGAAGTCAAGCCATATAAATGACATCAAGCGAATGCCAGATGAATGGTAGCTTTATAGCATGAGAAGCATCGGACAGTCAGTTAGCATTTCTGTTTAATTAAATTTGGAGAAATTATATATATTTTTAATTGTATTGCATTCTGGGAAGCAAGGAAAATGAGCAAAGTCAAACTGCTGGCTTTAATCAAAAGAAGTAATTGGATCTGACAGCTGAGTGATTTTTCTCTTCCTTACAGTTTCAAGCCTGTTATGAAAAAATCTGACTTCATTCTGGTTATATAAAAAGTCCACATGAATCTTTTTGTAATATATTTAGTTTATTCTGTAATGTTCCAGAGAAAATGGCCTCCTCCTGGCGGAATTTCGCTGGTGGTTGGAAACTCAGAACTAGAAATATGCTATAAAACTAGAAAATCTGCATCCTTTCTGTGACTTCCTTATCTTATATTCCTTTTTGTAAAGCTGTGGATTTTAAGTAAGAGAGAAACATCAGTGAAGTTCACAATAAATGGGATTTTAGATGAAAAATTATTTTACAATTTAGCATTTTCAATTTCTGTACCTTATTCCAGTCTTTGGGTCTGCGCCTAACTCCACCTTGAAAATAATTGCACACACACACACACACAAAAATCATTAGGCATTTATGAAATCAAGTGTAAGGCTAGTACTGAACTGCCCACAGAGTTCAAATATTGAGAGATTGTCTGTTGTCATATGTACATATTGAAGCCAGGCAAGGGCCTACCGGTAATGGCGTGGTTTTCTAATTATTCTAAGACTTTCACATAAATTATGATAAAGACCACTAATGCCCCTTTTCCACCAAAAAGAACCGGGTGCTGGTTCAGAGCTAATGACGGTGCTGGTTCAAAGTTGGTTCCACTGGCGAACCTTCTAAGAACCGGTTTGCCTTTCCATCAGTTAGAGAGTCTGACGTCACTGTATACGTGTCACGTTTCTCGGGCGAATTTAGAGCAGCAGCGCCAAACACAAACACATCAACAATGGTGAATGTTGCTTTACTGTTAATGCTCATGGCTTTGTGAACCTACATTGGCATCCAAATGCGGAGGATCCACCGTGTATATGCAGCTCCCTGTAATCTGTAAAAATGGAGGTTGTAATCGAGAAAGTATATAACATTATTTTATCATTAACACAGAAAAAATTTAGCCTTAGCATGTAGCTACCTACTATCATGTGTGCTGATAATTGATCATATTGCTGTAAAGTTAAAGTGTATTAAACATTAGTATACATAAGATACTTTATCTAACAGTAACACCACCCCCAGCCCCTGACGCAAGCGGTTCTTAAGTCTAGAGCAGCAACGTTTTGGTGCTAGTTTACAGATGATATTGTTTGGAAAAAATATTTGGCTACTTCCACATCAGTATTTAATTACACATAAAATAAAGGAAGTCTCATTTAAACTTATTGATAGGATCTACCCAACAAAACATTTTCTTGTGAAATTTACAAGCGATATAGACACAAATTGTACATTGTGTACGTTGTGTAGGGCCCCGCAAATTACGCAAGGCCCTGCCTCATTTTACAGCACATGTTAATGTTTACTGTGTAGATGACAATATGAAGCGGAGCTATCCATCTGGCCATGAAAAGAGAAAAAAGGAAACAAAATGAGAGTGAAATGCAAGAACAGCAATCAGGTAAACTTGTGTTCTTTTCAAGTTTGATGTCAGCAAGAGCAAATAACAGTAAAGTTGATGTGATTCTGTCTCTAGTCTCTATCTGACTATAGCTACATTAGCTGCCAGTGCTGCCAGTGCATCTCTTGGAATGTCTGTCACACAACAATTTATTGCTTGAACATTCGCATGAATAAATGCACAAGGGCAACAGTGATTATGAACAGCAGCTCGATAACCGCACCGCGTGTGAACATGCGTTCATATGTGTGTGCAATCGTGTGGGGACAAGTACAAAAAGTAGCGTGATAGCACTCCTAAATGACAATTTTGCTTAGAGCACCAGGGAGGTCAGGATTGGCTCTGGGTACTGGCTAATTGTAAAACCATTTTGGGAAAATGTTTGTGATTTTATTGTTAAGAATATTTATGTTAATTTTGCTTTATTTGGAAAAATGTGCTTTTTGGTGTTTTGAAGCATCAAAGAGACTATCATACTACCAATAGTATTTACATAATAAGTCTGATCCTTTTGTTAGCAAAGCTTCACATTCACAAATGTAAGTTTTCTGGAAAAAACCCTGTTGCATACCATTTAAAAAAAAAATGGAACTTTATATTGATTCTATAAAACTTTGAAAATCTGTATTATACTATGTACTATATCTGTACTATCATACTTCGATTCTTGTCAAAGTCACTTAGATCAACTTTGAGAACTGACTAATACTGACTAATACGTTGCACATCTTGACAGAATAAACAATGTCTGGAGAGTGCATGAGGTGTCATATAAGCTAGAAATAGAGCTCCAAAGTCAGCTAAAATGAAAAATTCTACTTAATAGTTACAAGGTGGTGATAATGTTGAAGATCCAACGTTTTGATCGAGATCTATCAGGTCACTTCACAAATATAGAAGACTCCTATCTTGGTAATAGCACAATCTCTAGCAAAAAAGACCAGCTCTGTCTGCAGTTTAACTCTATAGAGTGTATGCGTGATGTGCTGGTACCTCCGAAGTCACGGTACACAAAGTGTTTCCAGAGTAAGGCATCTTGAGAAACCGAGTGCAGGCGTCTGCATACTTCAGACAGACTGAGGAGTGAGGGAACATCCAGCAGCTGCATTATACTTAAAAGCAGCTCAGAGGGCAGCACAGTGAGACCAAACAGTGCAGGCAGACCCAGTGCTGCAGAGTGAGCAGGAAACAAAAACACAGACATTTTGTGTATAAGTGGGTAAATATCTGTAAAATACTGTAACTAGTGTACAAAGGGGTAGAACAGTAAAGTCAGAGCTGGCTCTGATTTAAGGATATACTGTACCTTCTCTAGCACTTGCAATTAGTGGGTAAACCAAATAGTCCTTAAAAACACGAGACAATTTCTGCATATCTCTGTAGACCAGTCCAGCATTTCCACCTACGAAGGCAAAACCACCAGACAAACAATTAAAAGCATCATCCATGGAAATGTGTACAATAAACACACATTAGATCTTCATACATAAATATAACTGTACATAAAAGACAATAAATACAAATAAATTGTTACAAAGTCTTCTGTAAGCCTAAGTGATTCTAAGATTCTAGAACATCTATACCAAATTCTTTACAGAGCTAGACAGTGGAGTTACGCTTGTTTAATTTTAACAGCTCTTCCATGATGTACTGCAGTTTCATATAAGAGAGAAAACAACCTTTATTTGTCACATATACATTACAGCACAGTGAAAGTCCTTATTTTGTATATCTGAGATTTTTAGGAGGTTTTTGTCAGCACAGGGTCAGCCATGATATCAGAGAGGGTCAAGGACATTGCTCAAGGGCTGGGGCTGAACAACTGACCTACTACACATAGTGTCATATGCCGCACCTGCCCACTCCTTAGTCACGTAATCATCAGGCTTCAGTGCCAGTATCTGTGAAAACTCTACTGCACCGGTTGTCGTCATAGTGGCTGTGAGGGGGGAAACAATGACTACACCATCAGCTGCAGCTACAATGAATGAATGCAATAACAACACCTATGTAACAGAAACAACATGCGTACCCTTTATGACAAGTGTTCGGCCCTTCAGCACACCCACCATCTGAACTGGGCTGTAATCACAGAACGGGTGAAAGTACCGCAGCCTGCAGAGATACTCTGTTGCAAGCCAGCTGCTGGCCATTTCTCTGGCTCTGAAGCCACAACCCTGCACTCATCACATAATCAAACCAAATGACACGTTTTAAACACTCAAACAACCACCAAGCTTTCTTTGTTTGATGGGTAAAAGTGACAACAAAAAATGCAATAAATGTACACAATGTAAGACACTTTAAGGGTTTTAATACAAATATTGTCTTTGAAATAGACATATGCATTAATTGATCGGTTGTGTATTGTGTGACCTCTGACCTGTGGCAGGAAACCGGTCTCCAGCAGTAACATGTGGGCTGCCAACAGCAGGCAGTCCGAGGTGCTGTTGCACTGCTCAGTCTGGTACAGTGTCTCTAGAGACGGAGGAACCTTAACTTTCTCAGCTTCACAGCACAGCATGGGTTCAGGGATGAAGAGCCCTACTGCCTCCTGCTCAGCCTCACCTCTGTCCATATCAGTCTCCTCAGTCTCACATGTTGCACATGCACTGTCTGGGCTCTCATGGCTGCTGCTGGTGTCTGACTGAAGGAATTAACTCAGAGTTGATGAAAGTGTTATACGTATATTTGCTTATTTATAATTACAAGGAACAAGACAGGGTCTGAAACTCTGGCTAAATAATAAAAATAGCTTCTTGGAAAAAAGACACACAGATTTCTGACATTCATTATATATATATATATATATATATATATATATATATATATATATATATATATATATATATATATATATATATATATAAAACAAAAGAAAAATATTTGTACTGTATATACAAACAAAAACGTTACAATAGATATAAACTTATTGTAGCATCAACTCTGTTGTCTTAAAATATGTAATGCAACACAAGTTAGTAGTAGTAGAAATAAATATTAATTTATCATTTTTAATCTATTTTTTTTAATTCCTGTAAGCTGCTTTGTGACAATGTCCACTGTTAAAAGCGCTATACAAGTAACTCTGCATCAAAGGGAATAGTGTAAAAATAAAAAATAAATCTGTGTAACATTTTAGAAAAGAATAAAAGAATAAAAAATAAATAAATAAAAGGCATTTGTAATTATTACATATATTTACAATACATCATGACACAGACACAGAAAATTATTGTGACAATATATTATGACATAATTAACACAATACTAATATTATATTGTCATATCACACAGATCTCAACACTCACCTGGTGTGTAGATAATCCAGCGGGACTCTGAGGTGTGTTCTGATCAGCTGAAACGTTGCTGTTACTGTGAAATGGAAGCATCTAATGTCAACAACAGCTCAGCCACAAAGCGTCAGACCACACAAACTTACTAAACTAAATTACTTATGTTATTAAGCGGCACTAGCTTTCCAATGTTTAGTGTTTACTGTTTTACTCTCATTGTTGTACAAATAAAATGACCTGTTTTCAGCGACCACTACGGGGCCGGTGGTGTCCTCTGTGTTCTCTGTCGTTTCATCCTCATCGCGCCGGAGAAGATTCTCTACAGCCGAACTAACAATAAAAATCTTCACCATTATTTATTACTTCTCGTAATCAAAGTAACTTCAACAAACGCATCACTCGCACAAAGTTCAATGTCTTACTGAAAGCTCCGCGTTCTTTACTTTTAAATATGTTCTACTTCTATTCTCTATGACGTCGGACATCGATTGATGACTGATAGCCGAAAACAACAAAAAAAAAAACACGTTAGATTTTTAAATCAAAATATAAACAAATCATATCATGTTCACCAAAGTGATTAAAGATGCATGAAGCTGAAATTATTTAACTCATTAGTTTTTCATAATGATTCCACAGATTTTTTTTTTTACATTCACCTGAAACCATTCAATGTAATTTTATTTGTATAGCTCTTTTAACAATGGACATGGTCTTGACGCAGCTTTACAGAAAACAAAATGTTTATGTAAAGTTATTTTCATTTATCCCTAATGAGATCCTAAAAATATGTGTTCATTTGTTGACACGTGTTCTAAAAGCTTTGGACAGATATTTTCATTAAATACTTATTTTTTTTTAGTTGTAATTATGATACCAAGTCACACATCCACGTTGAGCCTTTTTATAATAATAATAATAATAATAATAATAATAATAATAATAATAATAATAATAATAATAATAATAATTTTTCCTGCTAGAGCTGCAACAAAAAAAACACTTACTTTCAGTGATATTTCATTCCAGTAACTTTTTCGACGGTTTTATATCTGAATTAAGGACCTCATTTAATGTTTTAAATATAAATGTCTTATACACTCACCTATGAAGAAAGTCTGATTTGTTGCCTTTATGTTGATCACACATCGTGTAGTAGGCACACTGGATGACTTTCTGTTGTATAAGACTGAGATTCAAAATACATAGTTTATCTATTGATTGGCTCTTTGAACATTCATTCATTCATTTTCTACCGCTTATCCGAACTACCTCGGGTCACGGGGAGCCTCTGCCTCAGGGGTGATTCTAGGGTCAGAGCTTTAGGGGTGCTGAGCTCATTTTTAGGGGTGCTGAAGCTAAGGATATGATCAAAAGGCACACAGAGGCGTGTCATTTTAAATGTCTTTAGTTTTATTATTATTATTGGGCTTTTAACTTTTTATTAAATGACAAATTCCTTTCACAAGATCATTATGGACTGTCCCTAGTCTCTCACCTGAATCTGTCTTTTTTCTTTTAAAGAACTGTCGTATGTCCATTGCTCACTGGCAGGCCACACGCACACCTACACACACACACACACACACACACACACACACACACACACACACACACACACACACACACACACACACACACACACACACACACACACACACACACACACTAATGCTAGGAGTTCAGGAGTTAAGCCTGGTTCAGGTTAAATCCTCTGTGTGTGAGGAATGAATAAATACAGCAAAAGAATAACATTAAACTTTCTTTTATTGTCTAGTTTGATAGTCAGCCACAACTGAAAAATAACAGATCTAGGAATGAATAACAATTCATTTAAAAGCCACATTGAGTGTTTTCACACATACTGGTGGTGGTATATAGTGATATGGCGTTTATTCTCACTCAGGTCCTGTGCTACTCCACAGCAGCGGCGACCCGCTGGACTAAATTTAAGGGGTGCTGAAGCACCTCTAAAAAGGGGCTAGCCTCGCCCATGCTGTGCCTATCTCAGGCGTCATCGGCAGAGGTGGGAAGTAACGGAGTAAAAATACTTCGTTACTGTACTTAAGTAATTTTTTTTGGTATCAGTACTTTACTCCACTATTTATTATTCGGACAACTTCTTACTTTTACTCATTACATTTTTACACAAATATCTGTACTTTTTACTTCTTACATTTTCAAAACGGACTCGTTACTTTTAGTATTATTCTCATTAGTATTAACTCCAATAAAAGTAAGCCATCAGTTTCAATCCATTGTCCGTATTATGCTTTAAGCATGAAATGGGATGGACACAAAAGGCCAATGGCAATAGAAACAAAAGTTTCCCATCAAGAAGCCAGTACAAACACTGACAAACCACAAACTCTCGTGGAAGGCATACCTCACTACCTTCTACACACTCGCCCCACTCAAGTAAGGTATGCTGCCCCCTACAGGTAAGGAATGGAACTATATCTATAGCAGGGTAGACCTGTTAGTATTATTCTTAATTAAGATGGGATGAAAGGTTTTAATTGTATTTCTCTTTGGGAATTGTTTTGACTCAGATGTGGATAGATGTTCAAACATTGACTGTTATATCTGTTATCTGCCAAAATAAATGTATTTCATATTTTAAATAAAGAAAAATGAGTGTGCAGTTGGTAACCATGGTTTTAACTGTTTAGTGTTTTTTGTAATGTTTTAGATGTGGATAAATGCTGAAATGCTCACTGACTGCTATTTTGGGTAGCTGATGAAGGTAAATGTGTGTGTGTGTGGGGGGGGGGGGGGTTACTATTGTTAATCTAATAAAAATGAAATGGGGAAGTTGATCATTGTGTTTATGAAAATGTTTAGTGTTGTAATAAAACATATGATGTATTGTTAATTTTGTTTTCTTCTGTATTAGATTTAAGTCAATTACTGTTTCTCCTGTGTTTTTTTGTTTGGTTCTCTGGTTGGCCGGTCTCAGTGTGTGCTGCATGGTGGCAACATGTGTATTTTGTTGATTGTTTGTGCATGAGTCCGGTTGGCTGGGGTTTTGTTTTTGTATTTCTTTTTTTAACACCTTCCCAGCCTTATGTCCCCAGCTTGATTCCTAGTGCTTGCTTTCTGTGTGTGGGCCTTTCTGTGTATAGGATCCATGTTTGCTGTGTTTTCTTGAAGTGGCTGAGTGAAGGTTTATGTTTTGAGTTGTGTTAGTTTTATTTGAATTGTGCTGTTATTTTCTTTTCAGTTGATATCAGTTGGATGTCTCCCTACGCTTCAAGGGTCTGCCACACGCCAGGAAACTAGCTAATATAAGAGTGTGAGCTGGCTGTTAACATCTTGGAGAGCTGTGACCAATTTTTGATGAGTTATTTACATAAATCATTTCATGTCTGTGTTTGATTGTTGTGTATATCATTTGCTGTTCTATTTTTGTAATAAATCTTTGTACCTTGAATGATTTGTAGTGTTTTTGGGCCTGTGCTCTCTAGAAGTGTTTCTCTTTAAAACTAATTTTGAAGGAGGTGCATAGTGTTACAATTTGTTTAATATTATGTCTAACAAAGGGCTGTACAATCTTCAAAATACTGCACTGTGCATTCATATTTAAAGCAACATTCAAATAACTAATTTATCATGAAATACCACAGGAACATTAATTTATATAAATAACCCCCAAAATATGTGGACTCACAAAACAAAATAAAAAAATTAATAAAGTCAGTGTAATCCTAAATGTCAAAGTAATGAATGAAAAATAAAATAGAATTATTTTGTTTAAAAATCATTACAATTCAAGTATATGTATAACAATTGATACATAACAGTTTAAGAATAAGGAAAATAAATAAAATGCAGAAATTATGCATGGTAATATAAGCAAGTGTGACCTAATTATGCTATAATTATTGGTAGTTACATATAACTAACAAAAGTGTACAGAACCTTTGAGCATTAATATTGAATGATTTGCAATGTGATGTTTGTTAATATTGAAAGGGATACAAGCCGATTGTGGAACCTTTGATGACCATGAAAAGGTGTCTATTACAATGTAAAATCATCTGACTCGGTGAGTTTTATGCACTTTTCTATTTTGCAAGAATATGTACATTATTTTTGTTATTTATGTTTGTATGTGATGTTTACATGAAGTTTGATTGATTACTTAAGTGTGTAAATTGGTAGAAAATGTCATGCTAACGTCACGTTCTAACGTCACGTGTGCTAACGGATATGAATATAAATAGATTATAAATAGATAGATTAAAATGTCTCTTTATATTCATATCCGTTAGAACATGACGTGATGATAGCCAGAGACTCAGCTGTCTGGTTTAAATGTGTTTTGAATGGATAGATGTTCATGACACGGCTTTATCGAAGAAAATCAGGTCTGTGACCTGGATTGAAAAACACAGTGGAAGCAATTTCACAAACTCTGTGAAAGTGAGATGGCGAGCCACCCTTGAGTATTCCAAATTCAAATTCAATTTGTATAAAGCTTTTAACAATTCCCATTGTCTCAAAGCAGCTTTACAGTAGTATGGAAACAGAAGAGAGAGAAATAAATAGATAGATAGATAGATAGATAGATAGATAGATAGATAGATAGATAGATAGATAGATAGATAGATAGATAGATAGATAGATAGATAGATAGATAGATAGAATAATAAGGAGGAAATAAGGATAAAAATAAATAAATGAATATACTGTATAAAATTAAATTTTAAAATTCATTTAAAAAATATTAACTTAAAATTTAAAATACTATATATCTATCCCTATCACTAGGAGGTGATGGTGGAAAGGGAAAAACTCACTGAGATGACAAGAGGAAGAAAGATGAAGAGGAACCAGTCTCAGAAGGGAACCCATCCTCATTTGGGTGACACTGAACAGTAATGTAAATTTAAATAATGTCCTTTCTAAAACAAATTATAATTGTGCAACCAAGAGCTCCTGAGGAACTAATGGATCATCGCAAACTGAGTTCAGCACAGACCTGATTGCTGATATAAACCAGACCAAACAGCTGACTGACAACATTGATTCAAAGAAGGCATGACAGTCTTCTGGTGGCTCCATCCACAACAATCCCATGAGTCACTGACTGACCATGCAGATTGATCACTGTCAATGTGATCACTGGGCAACAAGACTCCAACCAGGGGTAGAACATCAGGATTGACAAAGTAGCTCCTTAAGAAGAGACGATCAGGCTAGGAACTCGGAACACTGGGAGCTCAGAAGTGATTAATACTGTCTGTGTTTGTGTATGTGTATACATATATTTGCTGTTATAACAGAGAAATTTCCCCGTTGTGGGACGAATAAAGGTCTATCTTATCTTTTGGTAATGTCAGGTTTTTCCCCCCTGTAAGCTTATAAATGTCATTAACATGAAAATGCTTAACATGTAACTATATGAGATTATGTTAAGGGAGATTTGGCTCTAAGCTTAATTTTTTCTAACTTTGTAAGAGCACTGATTACATTAGTAAGATTATGTTGTTATTCTAGGAGACTCATTTTGAATAACCCCAAAAGGAGGAATGCTCTGTCTCTCACCATGTTAACATCCTGACTGGTATAGACGACAGCTTGTTGCCAGTTATCGCTGTGGCGATGGACAAACTCCTGGTGTGAATGTCAGCCTGTTCTGCTCTACTCTATGAGTGGCTATTGGAAGAGCTGTTCCGAGGAACTTAAAACTTTTATTTTTCCATCAAGCATCCTAAACCGTGTTGTATGTTTACTGGATGGCCTATCACCAAACAAGAGGCTTTGCTACATGGACTAGTCAGTAAGGTGGTGCAAGAGGAGAATCTGCCAGTCTAGTCACCCTGTGGTGGCTTTCAGCAAGCAGTCTTTCAGAGGCACAGGGTGCAAATCCGAGATGCTGCGTATGGCACCGCCACCACCATCTGGCGTTGCATGATGGGAAGGACAGAATTCTGCCTTTTTAGAAAAATTCCAACCTCTGTATGTAGAAAAAGCATCATTTCAGCATTAGAATGTATTTGAGATTGAACAGTGTGTATTCTGACTCTGTATTGTGTGATGACAGATTTCGGATTTACTGTAACTGTAATAAAAACAGACAAAAAAACCCTTACTCTCTCACAGACGTTTTATGCTCTAATCATGTTTTAATAAAACATATATATATATATATTATATTTCAGTTTAAGAGATTATTGCCTCTGCCAAGAAGTTACATCACATTTGATGGATATTCAATTCAACAGAGAAAGGAACCTAAGTGAAACACTGTTGTCTGAATTAATGATGAGCACAAACATGAATATGCAAAGCGGTTTTAAATCTTCTAGTACTGTTACACAAATGAAGAGGTTTAGTGCCATCTTGTTGTAATGAGTTATACTGTGACCCATATGATTTCACTCAAATCACCACTCATTCATTTTTGCTTTTTGTGAAGGTTGCCAATCAAATCAAGTCATATATAAATTACATTTATGTCAAAGCAACGGTAGCTTTATAGCATGATACGCATCGGACTGTCAGTTAACATTTCTGCTCAATTAAGTTTTGAGAAAAATTACATATTTTTTAATTGTATTGCATTCTGGGAAACAAGTAAATGTGAACCGTCAAACTGTTGGCGTTAATCAAAAAAAGAAATTGGATCTGACAGCTGAGTTATTTTTCTCTTCCTTACATCGGTCATTTTCAAGACTGTTATGAAAAATCATGACTTCATTCTGGTTCTTTAAAAAGTCCACATTTTTAGACAAAAGATGGGATCTTGGAGGGAAGATGAAGTGGAGAAATTTGAGCGTAACGCCCCATTATTAATTTTTGCTGTGACTTCTTTTGCTGAAATTTTAAGTAAGAAAGAAGCATCAGTTAAGTTCACTCTGAATGGCATTTTAGTTAAAATTTACAATTATAATTATTTACAATTTAGCATTTTAAATTTCTGTACCTCGTTCCAGTCTTGGGCCTCAGTGTCATCTTGAAAATTCATTGCATGCACACACACACACACACACACACACACACACACACACACACACACACACACACACACACACACACACACACACACACACACACACACACACACACACACACACACACACAAACATTAAAGGTATTTATGAAATCAGGTGTAAGGCTAGCAATGACCTGTTCACAGAGTTCAAATATAGAGAGAATGTCTGCTGTCTGTTATACAGTATGTGCTGTTGTGCTGTCCTGAAATGCAAAACAATAACCTATGCAAGTATGATTGCGACAATGTCCACTGTAAAGCGGGCTATACAATTAACCCTGCATTGAAGAGAAGAGTGTAAAGATTTCTAACAAAAAATATGCAAAATGTGACCTTTTATATATGACCTTAAATTGAAATAAAAGAAATTTGTAATTACTATATTTATTTAAATTATATCATAACAGACACAGAAAAGTATTGTGACAATGTATTATGACATCATATTGTCATATCACACACATCTCAGCACTCACCTGGTGTGTAACTGATCCAGCGGGACTCTGAGGTGTGTTCTGATCAGCTGAAACGTTGAAACTGTGAAATGGAAGCATCTAAGGTCAACAACAGCTCAGCCACAAAGAGTCAGACCACACAAACTTACTAAACTGTGTGCTCATAAAATAGTGAAGAGTGATGTAAAGTGTAGCATGGTTTAACTTGTAGAGTTTAGAGTGGTGTAAAGTGTAGAGTTGTGTAAAGTGTAATGTGGCATAAATTGTAAAATTTAGAGTGGCATAAAGTGTAGAATTGTTTTGAATGTAGATTAGTGTAAATTGTAGATTTTAGAGTGCTGTAAAGTGTAGAGTTAACTGTATGTTACTGCACAGAGGGAAATAGTTATCACACCTCAGTCCAGGAGAACAGACACACTTCTATATGTGACGTGTTTGTTGTGGACTTTTAACTTTTAACATAAACCCAGGGCTCTCAAGTATCACACATTGAGCGTGACAGTCACCCATATCGGTCTTTTGTCATGCACTTCCGCCACACATTGTATTTCATAAGCAGAAAAACTTACTATTTATCATATATTTAATACACTGCAGTGCCCAAAATGTATCAGTTTGCACAGCTCTCTCTGTGGAACCGAGCAGGAATCAAGCGCGTCTCCCCTGGAGTTCTTAATCAAGTCTGCCACTTATCAGCCAATCAAAAGAAGTTACACAATAGACAATCAGAAAATAGCATTATTGCATCTGGGCAGGGGCGGTTCTAGCCCTTTTTAGGGTGGCTTCAGCCCCCCTGTCTGTGATCTCAGCCACCCTAAAACTATAAGTATAATCTTTACTTTAAAAAATAAAAATTACGTTAAAATGCAGGACATGTCTGGGAAAGAAAATCGTTTATTAGTTTGATCCAAGAGCGATTTTTTTATTTTGCTTTTACGCGCTTGCTTTGTAGTCTTTCAAAAGTGCCTCATCAGCTGTCTGCTTTATTTGAACACGCAGTCAGAGCTGGAGGCGTTTATCTACAGTATAACTTTAATCGGCTGAAAGACGGCAAAGCAGTAAAATTTCACTATTCTTATTACCAAAATTGATAGCACAAACAAAATATTAATGCAAACAATTCTTTCAATACTAAATAAAAATAACATTTATTGATTTGGTCTTTATCTTGTGGATATTTGTTTATTAATGACTGCATTCATTGGACACACTGTTTGTAGAGAATGCACACATACATGAACTGATTTGATTCGAGACTGGCATCATTACATCATACATAAAATTTCGGTGTCCACTTTTGCGATTTTAAACAATACCATAACTTTTGGCTTACTGTGTAGTCATATAATATATAATATAAAACTCTTCTTGTTTTAAATTCTAACTGATGACTAAAATCCCTAAAAATGAAATCCTAGAACCGCCCCTGCATCTGGGTAAGAATACCCTGCACAGAGAGTAAGTCATGATCTCCTGTTGTAATGTTACAACAAATTCACAACTTGTTTGACACAAACAATGACATTTTGACAGCTGTTAGAGATGTTTCCCAGATAATCAGCATCAGTTTTTCATGAGTGTCTGTAACTTAGCCAACAGTTTTACACCCTGTTCACAGACCACATCTGCTCAGAACAAGTAGTCTAGGCCAGTGGACTTCAAACTGGGGGCCCTGAGATGGTGCCAGGGGGCCCCGGTTCACTCACAACACCTGCTCAGAACAAGTAGTCTTTTATCTTAAATTAAATCTCAGAAAAATAAGTCTACTAACCACCATCACTACATTGTATAATTTAATATGTTTTGTTTAATTCAAATGTTAAGTTCTGGAATGTTTTATGTAATACATTTTCGGGGGTAGACATATTTAAAATATGTCACTCTTGTCTGTCTTCAAAACTTGGCAAGAGCCCTGTAAACAAACCTTTAGCATACTGAACAATATTATCATGATGTGAACCGCTGACAGTTAGTTAGTTAGTTAGTTAACTAATAACCGAGTTCTTGGACAGATATTGATTCATTCTGCTAGCTAGTGCGCATTAGCTGCATGGTTTAATTACTTATGTTATAAGCGGCACTAGATTTCCAAAGTCTACTGTTTTCTGTTCTATTCTCATTTTTGTACAAATAAAATTACCTGTTTTCAGCGAACACTACGGGGTCGGTGCTGTCCTCTGTGTTCTCTGTCGTTTCCTCCTCATCGTCCCGATTAACATAATAATAATAAATAATAGCTGCCACGTTTGCAGCTACGACCGAAACCAGTAGGAGTCCCAAAGAAAAGCTCTCTGCAGCCGCCCAAACTGCACTCATAAACTTCTCCATTATTAACTTCTCGTAATCAAAGTAACTTAAACAAACACATTACTCGCACAAAGTTCAGTGTTTTTCTAAAAGCTCTGCGTTCTTTTTCACGTTTTACTTTTAAATCTGTTCTACTTCTATTCTCTATGACGTCGGGCATCGATTGATGACTGATAGCAAAAAAAATCTATGTTCAATTTTTAAAGGAAAAACATAAATAATTCATATCATGGACAGAAAAGTGATTACAAAAGTGCATGAAACTGAAATTAATTGACTCATAATTTTATATAAATTATTCCACAGATTTTTTTTTACATTCACCTGAAACCATTCAATGAAATTGTATTTGTATAGCACTGGACAATGGCCATTGTCTCACCGCAGATTTACAGAAAATGTTTTGCATGTATCCCTAATGAGATAGTCAAAATATGTGTACATTTGTTGCCAGGTCTTGGACAGATATTGGACTGATATTTTCATTAAATACTTATTTTTTCTAGTTGTAAATATGATACCAGGGAGATGTTTCAGAAAGGATTTTAAACCAACTCTAAGTTTAAACTTGAACTCTGAGTTGACAAACCCTGAGATGGCAAACTCTTAGTTTTCGGTTACAGAACAGCTGAAATGAGTTTAATTATTATCAATGGAGCCATTATCAATGGAGCGCAGATATAATGAGTCACCATGGTAACAGCGTCAGACAAAAATAGGTCTGCGTATTTCTCACCAGCAGAACTGTTTATGAAAATGCAGAAATGCGTAAGTTTACATTTTAATTACTTTTATACATTGTTGGGTGTAATTAATTACTAAGTAATCTAAATACTGTCATTTAATTAAAGACTATAAAACAATTCTGTATAAAACAATAGTGGATTTAACATAAAATTTTAAAAGGTATATTTTTAATGGGACCTTCTCCCTCTAGTTACACACATTGGTCAATTCAAGGATATTTCATGCAATTGTATATTGTTTATTTGAAAGCATTAAAAGTGCAGTTTCTTGTCTTTCCTTATGGTTCAAGTGGTTGAGGTTGATTTGGGATTTAGAAAGTAATTAATAAGTAAGTAGACCAAATTAATAAGTAGACCAATACTTTCTAGAGATAGTAATTATCACATTAATCTAATTAGACTGGTTAAAGATGTAATTTGTAGTTAGTAATTAAGAACGATTTTAGAGTAAATTCCCAAATGTTATAATATCAGAGTTGAAACTGGAAGAAAAGTATTTTATTAAACCTATTAATTTAATTTTCATGTATAGGTGCAGTCCTGCAGGCATTAAAAGAACGTGGCAGCAGCTTAAAATGAAATATAAAAACATAATTCAATCAGATAAGCCTTCAGCATATCATAGGTGTAGGGTACATGGCTTTACAAACGTTTGACATATTCTCACTCTCTCATTCATTTTCTACCGCTTATCCGAACTACCTCGTGTCACGGGGAGCCTGTGCCTATCTCAGGCGTCATCGGGCATCAAGGCAGGATACAACCAGGACGGAGTGCCAACCCATCGCAGGGCACACACACACTCTCATTCACTCACGCAATCACACACTACGGACAATTTTTCCAGAGATACCAATCAACCTACCATGCATGTCTTTGGACCGCGGAGGAAACCTGAGTACCCAGAGGAAACCCTGAGGCACGGGGGGGAACATGTAAACTACACACACACAAGGTGGAGTCGGGAATCGAATCCCCACCCCTGGAGGTGTGAGGCCAACGTGCTACCCACTAAGCCACCGTGCCCCATTTGACATATTAAATAACTAAATAGCATTCGTGTCTAGCAATGCAGAAGCATTTTTATCAAAATGGGTAGCAGTGCAGAGGAGATGGCCCTGAGCCTGAATGCTGGAAGGCCAATTGCTGAGGGAATTCCTGGAGGGACTTCATCAGAGCCAGTCACTCCAGATTTAAGTGCCTTCATAAAATGTAGAGATCTACCTACAGTATGTGTTATTTTATATATTTTATATATTTTTTATTATATAGACTTTTTGTGATATTTCCATTTATATTACTTTGGATTGGGTTTTTCATTGGTCCCAACAGATTTGTATGGTAATATCTGTCTCTTGGAGCCTCCTGTCCCAACAGAACCCCAGGCAGTTGTAAGTAGCCTACTCAATACACCATAAATAGTATTATAATGTGTACTTTTTAAAAAAGTCAAGTCAAGAAGCTTTTATTGTCATTTCAACCATATATAGCTATTGCAGTACATAGTGAAATGAGACAACGTTTCTCCAGGATCATGGTGCTACATAAAACAAAGACAGGGCTAAGGACTTGTAAGTAGCCTTAGCCACATAAAGTGCAACTGTGCAACCTGGTGCAAACAGTGCAGGACAAGACAAACAAGACAGTGCAGGACAAAGGACAGTGTAGACAAAAAGTTACAAGACAATATAAAAAATACAAAAACTACAATACACAAAAGACAATAAACAGAAACAGTGCCAACCTACCATTGTATATACTGTGTGTGAATACTGAATGTTCTAACATTATTCCATGCAGTAACATTAGAATGAACACAGTTTCTTAGCAGCAGGTCCTTGGGATAATATATAGAATTGTGCAAAATCAGCAAATAAAATATTATATAGTATGTGCAAAATGGCTGAGATATTGTACAATATGTGCAAAAGCAGCTGAAATGTTGGACAGTTTGTGCAAAACAGCATGTAAACAGTTTGATGGATTGTAAGCAGCATGTAAACGGTTTGATGTATCATTGTGTGTTTTGTGTAGGTCTGTGCAGTCCATATGATGTGTGTGTACAGTATGTTGTGCTCAGTACAGTTCAGTACATATGATGTGTGTGTACAGTATGTTGTGCTCAGTACCTTTTTCCAGACGGCAGGAGGGTGAAGAGTTGGTGTGGGGAGGTGTGGGGTCATCCACAATGCTGTTGGCAACGCTGTCCTCACTATTCGCTGCAGGGGAATAGTGATCCGAGATCGTACAGTTCCAGAACCAGACAGTGATGCAGCTGCTCAGGATGCTCTCAATGGTCCCTCTGTAGAACATGGTCAGGATGCGGGATGGAGATGTGCCTTTCTCAGCCTTCGTAGGAAGTAGATACTTAACATTACCACTACAGTGGTAATGTTGATATTATGTGTCTACACATCAAACAATCTGCACATTCACATTTCTTCACATTTTTATGTGGAGTAGCCTACAGTATAGAATTTATAGGATCTTTATATCTGTAAATGGTCATTCTTATCTATCACGGAAGGCAGATCTGGAAATCGAGATTCTGAAACAAAAGCTAAAGGTGAGTGTATGGTCAGAGGTGAATTCTAGGAAGTATTGAAACTATTAAAATATAACCTTTTTTTGGGAAATAAAGAACAACATATAAATTGCTGAGATTTTGTGTTTATTCATTTTCATTTTTTTTTTTTTTTGTGGTGGTGGTGGTGGATACTGTATCATGATTAATTAGCCTTACTAATATGTTCTGCATCCCTGATGTTATACAGAAAACTACCATTTGCAAAAAAACATAAGGCAACACAAAGCACCTGCTCGGCTTTAATCTGATGGCTGATGATTCTGATGTAAGGATGGATGAGATTATGGATGTATCTTAGTATGGATGTATCTTGAGGTATCGCTCAGATAAAAATACATGGGGATATGACAAAAAATTCACTCTGGGCCTCGAAGTCCTCTCCTAATGTAAATGTAACTCTCTACGAATTAATACAGCCTCTTCATCAACAGGATCATCCATAACAGGACATGCCATTTCATTCCATTTGATCTCTGCGTAACTGAAATGTGTGCAATAAATGAGGTGTTTAAACATTGCTTCCTCTTTAAACAAAGGGGAGGAGACCGAAAGAAAGTCTGGGTTTACTGAAGAAAACCTGCTCCCGACCAGGTTAGGTTTACAGAGTAAGTTACTATGGTAACTGACTCTGAGTATGTTACATCTCTTTCAGAAACGGCCATTCATCCACGACCATCACCTCCTGTTGCACCATGATAATGCACGGCCACATGTTGTAAGGATCTGTACACAATTCCTGGAAGCTGAAAACATCCCAGTTCTTGCATGGCCAGCATACTCACTGGACAATGTCACCCACTGAACATGATTGGGATGCTCTGGATTGGTGTATACAACAGCGTATTCCAGTTCCTGCCAATATCCAGCAAATTCGCCCAGCCATTGAAGAGGAGTGGAACAACATTCCACAGGTCATAATCAACAAATTGATCAACTCTATGTGAAGATGTGTTGCACTGCATGAACCAAATGGTGGTCACACCAGATACTGACTGGTTTTCTGACCCCCCAACACAGTAAAATTACATATTTTAAAATGGCCTTTTATTGCGGCCAGCCTAAAGCACACCTGGGCAATAATCATGCTGTCTAATCAGCATCTTGATATGCCACACCTGTGAGGTGGCTGGATTATCTCAGAAGTGCTCACTGACACAGATTTAGACAGATCTGTGAACGATATTTGAGAGAAATAGGCCTTTTGTGAAAAAGTTCAGCTCATGAAAAATGGGGGCAAAAACAAAAGTGTTGCATTTGTTCAGCGTAATTTATTTTAAAGAAAATCAAATCCAAATTTGTTAAAACAACATTGTTTCATATTTACTATACAGTGTGATGATCTTTGCACATAAATGTTCTTGTTAGGAATCAAAATGGCAGTGCACATGTTTTTGTGATGTCACATGAACACACAGCATAGTATGGTGAAGTAGGTGATGTTCAAATTCTTTTTCAGTTCTTTTTGGCCATTATTGTTGTTGAAGTTCATGACCCTGATTCAGGACCTTCCAGTTCCTGTGATCGCAATGGTTAATAATTTAATTTCCAAAGCAGCAGGATGCCAGCTAGTTGCCAGTTGTGATATTGCTGTAGCGACAGACAAATCGAGCTTTGCGACTCCCAGTGTGAATGTCAGCCTGTTCTGCTCTACTCCAGGAGTGGCTATTGGAAGAGCTGTTCCTAAAGAGGTAACTAGGAACTTGTAACCTTTTTATTTTTTTCCATCAAGCATCCTAAACCATGTTGTGTTTTACCCAAATGATGTTTACAGGAGGCTTTGCTACATGGATTAGTCAGTATGGTGGTGCATGAGGAATATTTGGAGGAAGAAGCACTGGCCATCGCACACAGAATCTGTAAGTCCAGTCACCCAGAGTCGGCTCTCGGAAAAGCAGCCTTTCAGAGGCAGATGGCACGAGGCAGATGGCACAAAGGCACGAAGCCGAGATGCTGTCATGGTGGACAATCTGGCACTGCATGATGGGCAGGAGGGAATTCAAGCTTTTGTAGAAAAATGCTAACCTCTGTAGACCAACAGCACTGAGAAAGCACATGACTAAATCAACTAACAAACCACACAAGTGACTGTGTAAAAAAAAAGCATCATTTCAGCATTAGAATGTATTTGAGATTGAACAGTGTGTATTCATAAACAAAGAGCCAGACTCTGTATTGTGTGATGACAGATTTCTGATTTTACTTTAAGATCCTAGATCCAATCATGAGTTTTATTTAAATTAAATGTGACTGTGTAGTTGTCAGTGAAGGCACATGGCATGACTCATGTAAAATATTATAGAATTACAATTTCCTAACCATGAAGAATCCCTTACTTTTTAAGACTTTTTTTCTTGGATTTCTCCAAGCATCAAGTTTAAGAGATTATTGCCTCTGTCAAGGTTACGTCACCTTAGATGGATTTTCAATTTAACAGAGAAAGGAACCTAAGTGAAACACTTGTCTGAATTAATGATGAGCACAAACATCAGAATATGCAAAGTGGATTTAAATCATCTAGTACAGTTACACTTTAAATGAAAGGTTCGGTGCCATCTTGTTTTAATGCATTATACAGTGACCCATATGATTTCACTCAAATTGCTCTTCATTCATTTTTGCTTTTCGTGAAGGTTGCTAATCAAATCAAGTCAAAACCCAAGTCAAGTCATATAAATGACATCAAGTGTATGTCAAATCAACACTAGCTTTATAGCATGAGAAGCAAAGGGCAGTTAGCATTTGGGGTAAAATGATATAGTTTTTTAATTGTATTACATTCTGGGAAGCAAGAAAAATTAGCAAAGTCAAACTGTTGGCTTTAATCAAAAGAAGAAATTGGATCTGACAACTGAGTAATTTTTCTCTTCCTTACATATTTTAGTTTCAAGCATGTTATGAAAAAATCATGACATCATTCTGGTTATATAAAAAGTCCACATAAATCTTTTTGTAATATATTTAGTTTATTCTGTAATGTTCCAGAAATAATGTCCTCCCAGCCTCAGAAAAACGGTATAGGACTGGGGGTTGGAAATTTAGAATTGGAAAAATGCTACAATACACTCTGTATTCTTCCAGTGCCTTCCTTTGCTTATACTTCTTTTTGTAAAGCTGTGGAGTTTAAGTGAGAGTAAAGCATCAGTAAAGTTCACACTAAATGGCATTTTAGTTGAAAAATTAATTTACAATTTAGCATTTTCAATTTCTGTACCTTGTTCCAGTCTTTGTATCTGCGCCTAACTCCACCTTGAAAATAATTGCACACACACACAAAAAAAAAATCATTAAAGGCATTTATGAAATCAGGTTCAAGGCTATTACTGAACTGCCCATAGAGTTCAAATATAGAGAGATTGTTGTCTGTTATACAGTCTTTAATGTTGTGCTGTCCTGAAATGCAAATAATATCCTATGCCAGTATGATTAGACATATGCATGGCAGTGTACGCAAAACTTAAAACTTTTATTTACATACACACCAATCAGCCACAATCAGCTAGATCTATCAGGTCACTTCACAAATGCAGAAGATTCCTAGCTTGGTAACAGCACAAACTCTATCAAAAAAATTATCAGCTCTATCTTCAGTTTAACTCTATAGAGTGCATGTGTGATGTGCTGGTACCTCTGAAGTCACGGTTCACAAAGTGTTTCCAGAGTAAGGCATCTTGAGAAACCGAGTGCAGGTGTCTGCATACTTCAGACAGCCTTAGGATCGAGGGAACATCCAGCAGCTGCATTATACTTAAAAGCAGCTCAGAGGGCAGCACAGTCAGACCAAACAGTGCAGGCAGACCCAGTGCTGCAGAGTGAGCAGGAAACAAAAACACAGACATTTTGTGTATAAGTGGGTAAATATCTACTGTAACTAGTGTGCAAAGGGATAGAACAGTAAAGTCAGAGCTGGCTCTGATTTAAGGATAGACTGTACCTTCTCTAGCTCTTGCAATGAGTGGGTAAACCAACTGGTCCTTAAAAACATGAGACAGTTTCTGCATATCTCTGTAGACCAGTCCAGCATTTCCACCTATGAGGACAAAACCTCTTTAATTCACCAGACAAATAATTAAAAGCAGGGTCCATGGAAACGTGTACAACAAACACACTTCACATCTTCATACAACTGTACATACAAGACAATACAAAAAAAAAAGCCTAAGTGATAAAATAGAAGATTCTAGAATATAAATATAACAAGTTAGTTTATGTTCCTCATAATTATAATGTCCAGTTCTGAAATACAAAATTCTTTACAGAGCTAGACAGTGGTGTTACACTTGTTTAAATTTAACAGCTCTTCCATGATGTACTGCAGTTGCACATAAGAGAAAAAGCAACCATTGTTTGTTACATATACATTACAGCACAGTGAAATTCCTTATTTTGTATATCTGAGATTGTCAGCACAGGGTCAGACTATATCAGAGAGGGTTAAGGTCATTGCTCATGGGCTGGAGCTGAACAACTGACCTGCTAGCCATGAAAATAAAGACTAATGACGAAGATATTTTCATTTAATGTACATAGTATCATATACCGCACCTGCCCACTGCTTAGTCACGTAATCGTCAGGATTCAGTGCCAGTATCTGTGAAAACTCTACTGCACCGGTTGTCGTCATAGTGGCTGTGAGGGGGGACACAATGACTACACCATCAGCTGCAGCTACAAAGAATGAATGCAATAACAACACCTATGTAACAGAAACAACATGTGAACCTTTTATGACAAGTGTTCGGCCCTTCAGCACACCGACCATCTGAACTGGGCTGTAATCACAAAACGGGTGAAAGTACCGCAGCCTGCAGAGGCCCTCTGTTGCCTTCCAGCCGCTGGGCATTTCTCCGGCTCTGACATCACAACCCTGCACTCATCACATAATCAAAACAAATGACACATTTTAAACACCCAAACAACCACCAAGCTTTCTTTGTTTGATTGGTAAAAGTGACAACAGAGAATGCAATAAAGCTACACAATGTAAGACACACTAAAATATTTCATATTGATATTGTCTTAGAATTAGATTTATGTATGACATGCATTAATGGGGCGGTTCTGTATTGTGTGACCTCTGACCTGTGGCAGGAAGCCGGTCTCCAGCAGTAACACATGGGCTGCTAACAGCAGGCAGTCCGAGGTGCTGTTGCACTGCGCAGTCTGGTACAGTGTCTCTAGAGAGTGAGGAACCTTATCTTCCTCAGCTTCACAGCACAGCATGGGCCCAGGGATGAAGAACCCCATTGCCTCCTGCTCAGCCTCACCTCTGTCCATATCAGTCTCCTCAGTCTCACATGTAGCACATGCACTGTCTGGGCTCTCATGGCTGCTGCTGGTGCCTGACTGAAGGAATCAACTCAGAGTTGATGAAAATGTTATACATATATCTGATTATTTATTATTACAAGGAACAAGTCACAGTCTGAAACTTTGACTAAAAATGGTTAAAAATAATAAAAATGGCTTCTCAGAAAAAAGACACAGATTTCTGACATTCCTCTACCATCTTACAAGCACAGACAGGAAATATGCCAAACAAAAATATTACGATGATAGAAAATTATTGTAGCATAAACTCTGATGTCTTAAAATATGTAATGCAGTAGTTAGTAGTAGTTAGAAGAAATATTAATCTACATATCTACATTAATATAAAATATTAATAATTTTTAATCTAAATTTTTTAATTACTGTAAGATGCTTTGCGACAATGTCCAATGTAAAAAGCGCTATACAATTAACTCTGCATCAAAGTGAATAGAATAGAAATAAAAAATAAATCTGTGTAACATTTTATATATTAAGAAAAAAAAGGCATTTGAAATTATTACATATATTTACAATATATCATGACACATACACAGAAAAGTGTATTATGACATCTTTAACACAATACTAATATTATATTGTGATATCACACACATCTTAGCACTCACCTGATGTGTAGATAATCCAGCCGGACTCTGAGGTGTGTTCTGATCAGCTGAAACGTTGCTGTTACTGTGAAATGGAAGTATATAAGGTCAACAACAGCTCAGCCACAAAGCGTCAGACCACACAAACTTACTAACTGTATACTCAGGAAATAGTGGAATGATGTAGTGTAGCATGGTTTAACTTGTAGAGTTTAGAGTGTGTAAAGTGTAGAATAGTGTAAAGTGTAGAACAGTGTAAAGCGTATAGTTTAGTGGTGTGGAGTTTAGAGTGATGTAAATTGTAGTTTAAAGTGTTGTAAAGTATAGAATGGAGTAAAGAGTAACATACTGAACACAGGGTCAAACCTCCACTCCCACTTTAACATATGACTATTACCGCGACTGTACACTAATGTGATGGTATTTTATTACGATGTGCACCGCTGGCAGTTAGTTAGTTAGTTAGTTAGTTAGTTAGTTAACTAATTACCAAGCTGATGATTCATGCTGCTAGCTAGCGCGCATTAGCTGCATGGTTTAATTACTCAGGGCCGTAGCCAGCCTATTGAAAGGGGGTGGGGGTTCTTTTTTCAAAAAGTTTGCAGTTTTTCTCCTCCTTTTGTATTTAATTATGAGGTTCAAATACTTCTTGATTTTGGTGACCTTTTATGCACTGATTTGTGCTGGATTACCTTGTCTGCTAGTATCTTAACAAGCATGCTTTTTGATGCACCTAAATTATTTACTGCATTGTTGTCAAATTGCTTCCTCGTGTACCCCCTTTGTCAGTCCATACACAGTTCATAAGTTTAAAGACCACACTAACAACAGAATAGATTTAATGACCTTTACTGAAGTATTAATAATAATTATTTTCATCATCATTTCTTGACTCTCTGTCAATGCTTCTTTGCAGGGGCGGTTCTAGGCTTTTTTAAGGGTGGCTCCAGCCCCCCTGTCTGTGATCTCAGCCACCCTATAACTATAAGTTTAATTTTTACTTTCAAAAATAAAAAATAAAATGCAGGAAATGCAGGACGTGTCGTTGATGGGAAAGAAAATTATTTATCAGTTTGATCCAAGAGCGATTTTTTTCAAACGTGCGTCATCAGCTGTCTGCTTTATTTGAACGGAGAAGCACAGGCACGCGCAGCCAGAGCTGGAGGCGTTTATCTATAACGTTAATCGGCGGAAATCCGCAAAGACGGTTATAGAAGGTATTTTATAAAAATTAACTGAAAAGAATTTTCACAAATCCAGGGAATTTGGCACTCAAGAGGTTGTACAATGTTATGCTATTTGTGTTCAAATTGTTTGCATGATTGTGTTTTGTGTCTGTTTCTCCCACAAAAGCATGTTTTTCAAATAAAAAACATTTTTCTATAAGCCCACCATTGTTTAACTAATTTAACTACATTTCTTTTAAAATGTATGTATTGTGAGGATGTATTCATGATGGGCGTAAATTTCATTTAACAGTGGGGGGACGACAATAAATATAAAATTTCTCATGAGCAATTTGAGAATAAAGCAATTTGAGAATAGATACATGTCCCCACTGTGAAAAATCTTTTTTATCATTATTATTGTAGCATGGAGACTGCGTCATTATGGTTATTTTCAAAGGTTTTCTTCAAAGAAAGTAAAACTATTAAAAAAATAATCACAACAATAAAAACAAGGAATTGCTTCAATTATTGTAAAGAAAAAAAGGTTTAAAATTGTATTTAAAATTAATCAAGACACTTAATAACAATAGAAATCGATTTTACAAAAAACACAGTGGGGTCAGTTCGGACGTAGAACAAGTGCTCATTTAGTAAATGCACAGCTAAACAATGCATGGGAAACGGCTTTAGCGTGGTAGTTACAGTGCACTACGCAACAAGCTATTGTAAACAAGCTAACGATAACCAGATAAGTAATATTTTAATCGCTAATATAGCAGATTCATGGAAAATTACATCGGTAATCAGCATTTTTGCCGCAACTAATTTATGAATGAGTCTGCATCAACTCCATTAAAGAGAATCGCTTTATTTAAAGTGAATAAAATCCCCTACTTAATAGAGTTGAACATTAATTGAGCCGCAGCCACACACCTGACTCGTGTGTGCAGAGTAGGTGAGATGAACTATGAAAGCAGGCAGTGGGTCAAACCACTGTTAGGAAGGGGAGGGGGAACTCAACTGTTTCTAAATGCATTTTTGGGGGGGGGGGGTTCTACTTTCACAATTATTTACGTATACATACATATATTTTTCACAATAGAGAGTGCGATATTTTTTAAATAATTTTTTTGGGGGGGACAACTCTCGGATGGGGGGGTCATGTCCCATCCGTCCCCCCGGGATTTACGCCCATGGATGTATATTATGTCATCCCACAATTAAAAGGTTGTTGGAGGTACAGTTATAAAAAGTTGTACTACTACTAAAGCATGTTTCTGCTATAGTAGTGAACTTAATGCACAGACATTTGTGTGTGGCTATAGTATATATACAGTACTGTGTTCACAAAAAAACGACTTAAATTCTGGACCTTTGGCAGTGAGGGGGGTTCGTTCGAAGACTTCAACCAAAATTAATTCATTTAAAAAAGTAACGGGGTAACGCATCATATAGTAACGGTAACGGAGTTACTATATTTAAAAAAGTAACGCGTTAGAGTATTAGTTACTGTCAAAAGTAACGGCGTTACAAGAAACGCGTTACTGCCCAATACTGTGTATATCTTTGTGTACAAACGCACAATGATAAATGCGCGCATATCTTTTTCATATGTACATATTGAAGCCAGGCAAGCGCCTACCAGTAGGGGGCGTGGTTTTCTAATTATCCAAGACTTTCACATAAATTATGATAAAGACCACTAAGTGAAGTAAGGCAGCCAGAAAAACAATTTCCTTGCTTAGTATTATTTATGAACTCTCATCAACCTCATTACCCTCATTAAATATAATAACACAGGGTTACTCAGCTTTACAATCATACACAAATCTTTGAGCAACATATTTTTTTGATGAATTTAAAATGTTGACAATATCTATTATCTGTGTAGATGTGCAGTTTTGAGAAGACCAGAAACGCTGATGACAAAAGCAAACAATGTTCTTGCAAAGAAGTTCTCCGTGTTGAGTTAAATCAGCTTTGTGTTCTTAAAACATCTCCATCAACATACACTTGAATAAGGTAGCTACATTCTTCCAACTCCAATAAACGTAAGCCATCAGTTTCAATCCATTGTCCGTATTATGCTTTAAGAATGAAATGGGATGGACACAAAAGGCCAATGGCAATAGAAACAAAAGTTTCCCATCAAGAAGCCAGTACAAACACTGGCAAACCTCTTTCCTTCTAATAGCCTACTGCCTTATACACATGCCCCCCCCCCACGCCCCCACCTCCCGCCTACGGGCTTGTTACTTATGTTATTTAGCGGCACTAGATTTCCAAAGTCTACTGTTTTCTGTTTAACTCTCATTGTTGTACAAATAAAATGACCTTTTTTCAGCGAACACTACGGGGCCGGTGGTGTCCTCTGTGTTCTCTGTCGTTTCCTCCTCATCGCGCCGGAGAAGATTCTCTACAGCCGCCCTAACTGTAGTAATAATCTTCTTCATTATTTATTACTTCTCGTAATCAAAGTAACTTCAACAAACGCATCACTCGCACAAAGTTCAATGTCTTACTGAAAGCTCCGCGTTGTTTACTTTTGAATGTGTTCTACTTCTATTCTCTATGACGTCGGACATCGATTGGTGATTTGGTGACGTTAAATTTTTAAAGCAAAATATAAATAATTCATATCATGTTCCCCAAAGTGATTAAAGATGCTTGAAGCTGAAATTAATTGACTCATAATTTTATCTTAATTATTCCACAGAATTTTTTTAACATTCATTGCCAGGTCTTATAAAAGCTTTGGACAGATTTTTCATTAAATACTTATTTTTTCTAGTTGTAGCTATGATACCAAGTCACACATCCACATTGATCCTTTTTGTTATTAATAATAATAATAATAATAATAATAATAATAATAATAATAATAATAATAATAATAATAATTGTAGCGGCACAATGATCTTAAAGCCGCCGAGGAGCTGAGTGGGGAGCAATAAAGTCGTGACACGTTAATCATCCTTGCAATTTGCTGTTTATTCTCCATCCGTTTGAAAGCTTGTTTCTATATAGCAATGTATAACAGTGATTTGCTCAAGTTCAACAATACTGCTTCTCAATGCATATATTATTCTCATACCGTGATTATACGTTCAACCAAAAAAAATGTGCTCCTACACTCAGCCCCACATGCTTCCAGAGCTACACACAGGTGTTTGATGTCACGCTTGCCTGTCTTCATAACCTGAGAGCCCTGTAAAAGGTTTAATAATTGTATTTCTCTCTGGGAATTGTTTTGGCTCAGATGTGGATAGATGCTCAAACATTGACTGTTATATCTGTTATCTGCCAAAGTAAATGTATTTCATATTTGAAAAAAATGAGTGTGCAGTTGGTAACCATGGTTTTAAATGTTTAGTGTTTTTTGTAATGTTTTAGATGTGGATAAATGCTGAAATGCTCACTGGCTGCTATTTTGGGTAGCCGATGAAGGTAAATGTGTGTTTGTGTGTGTGTGTGTGTGGGGGGGGGGGGGGGTTACTATTGGTAATCTAATAAAAATGAAATGGGGAAGTTGATCATTGTGTTTATGAAAATGTTTAGTGTTGTAATAAAACATATGATGTATTGTTACTTTTGTTTTCTTCTGTTTTAGATTTAAGTCAATTGTTGTTTCTCCTGTTTTTTGTTTGGTTCCCTGGCTGGCCGGTCTCAGTGTGTGCTGCATGGTGGAACACGTGTATTTTGTTGATTGTTTGTTTGTGCATGAGTCCGGTTGGCTGTGGTTTTGTTTTTGTATTTCTTTTTAAACACCCTCCCAGCCTTATGTCGCCAGCTTGATTCCTTGTGCTTGCTTTCTCTGTGTGTGGGCCTTTCTGTGTATGGGATCCATGTTTGCTGTGTTTTCTTGAAGTGGTTGAGTGAAGGTTTATGTTTTGAGTTGTGTTAGTTTTATTTGAATTGTGCTGTTTTTTTCTTTTCAGTTGATATCCGTTGGATGTCTCCCTACGCTTCAAGGGTCTGCCACACGCCAGGAAACTAGCTAATATAAGAGTGTGAGCTGGCTGTTAACATCTTGGAGAGCTGTGACCAAATTTTGATGAGTTATTTATTTAATTATTTCATGTCTGTGTTTAATTGTTGTGTATATCATTTTCTGTCCTATGTTTTAATAAATCTTACCTTGCAGGGGCGATTCTAGGATTTCATCTTTAGGGGGTCTTAGCCCTCAGTGAGAATTTAAAACAAGAAAAGTTTTATATTATATATTATATGACTACATAGTAAGCCAAATGTTATGGTATTATTTAAAATGGCAAACATGGACACCAACATTTTATGCATGATGTAATGATGCCAGTCTTGAATCAAATCAGTTCATGTGCATTCTCGGTGTGTCCAATGAATGCAGTCAGTAATAAAAAATATTCACAAGATAAAGACCAAATCACTCTCTCACTCTTTCTCTCACTCACTCACTCACTCACTCACTCACTCATTTTCTACCGCTTATCCGAACTACCTCAGGTCACGTTGAGCCTGTGCCTATCTCAGGTGTCATCGGGCATCAAGGCAAGTATACACCCTGGACAGAGTGCCAACCCATCGCAGGGCACACACTCTCCCATTCACTCAGGCAATCACACACTACGGACAATTTTTCCAGAGATGCAAACTCCGCTCACACAAGGCGGAGGCGGGAATCGAACCCCGACGCCGACATTTATCGATCAAATCAATAAATGTTATTTTTTATTTAGTATTGAATGCATTGTTTGCATTAATGTTTTGTTTGTGCTATCAACTCTGGTAATAAGAATAGTGAAATTAACGTTATAGAAAAATGCCTCCAGCTCTGACTGTGCTTCTCTATTGAAATAAAGCAGACAGCTGATAACGCACTTTTGAAAGACTACAACTCATGCGCGTAACTGCAAAGTAAAAATATACGCTCTAGGATCAAACTGATTAATAATTTTCTTCCCCATCGATGACATGTCCTGCATTTTAACGTAATTTTTATTTTTTATTTTTGAAATTAAAAATTATACTTATATATTTACCTATAGTTTTAGGGTGGCTGAGATCACAGACGGGGGACTGGAGCCACCCTAAAAAAGGTCTAGATCCGCCCCTGGTACCTTGAATGATTTGTAGTGTTTTGTTTTTGGGCTGTGCTCTCTAAAAGTGTTTCTCTTTAAAACTAATTTTGAAGGAGTGGCGTAGTGTTACAATTTGTTTAATATTATGTCTAACAAAGGGCTGTACAATCCTCAAAATACTGCACTGTGCATTCATATCTAAAGAAAGATTCAAATAACTAATTTATTCATGAAATACCACAGGAACATTAATTTATTTAATTTATTTAATAATAAATTAATTAATTTAATTAATTTATTTAATCAGTGTATCCTAAATGTCAAAGTAATGAATAAATGAAAAAGAAAATATAATTATTTTGTTTAAAAATTATTACAGTTCAAATATATATTACAATTGATACATTGTTTAAGAATAAGGAAAATAAATAAAATGCAGAAATAATGCATGGTAATACATGCAAGTGTGATGAAATTTCTTATGACAGTCATGCAGAAACCTTAGAGAGTGAGATGATGCCTGAGTGTGAAATGGTAAGTTAAAGTTTTACAATTATTGTTATATAATTATTGTTAATTACAAATAAATAAAAAAAGTGTGACAGAACTTTTGAGCATTAATATTGAATTTAACTAATTTGCAGTGTGATGTTTGTTAATATTGAAATGGATACAAGCCGATTGTGGAACCTTTGATGACCGTGAATATGTGTCTATTACAATGTAAACTGACTTGGTGGGTTTTATGCACTTTTCTATTTTTCAATTCAATTCAATTTTTAATTCAAGTTTATTTGTAAAGCGCTTTTTACAATTGACATTGTCTCAAAGCAGCTTTAAAGAACATAAACATAGAACAAAAGGTTAATATAAAGAATAATATAAAGATTAATAGAGTACAAAATTCGATTAATATTGGATATATTTAAAATATTTTGCAAGAATATGTACATTATTTTTGTTGTTTATATTTGTGTGTGATGTTTACATGAAGTTTGATTGATTACTTGAGTAAATCGGTAGAAAATGTCATGTTAACGTCACGTTCTAACTTCACGTGTGCTAACAGTTATGGATATATACATTTAAAGATAACTATAAGAGTAATATGTTGTTTAAATGTGATTTGACTGGATAGATGTTAATGACACGGTCTTATGGAATGAAAAAAAAACAGGTCAGGTGGATTGAAAAACAAAGTGGAAGCAATTTCACAAACTCTGAGAAGTGAGAAAGCGAGCCACCCTTGAGTATTTCAAATTCAAATTCAATTTATTTGTATAATGCTTTTAACAATTCCTATTGTACTTCACAATTATGTGCCACTTTGTGTTGGTCTATCACATAAAATCCTAATAAAATACATTTTTGTTTGTGGTTGTAAAACAGACAGCTGAGTTATTTTTCTCATCCTTACATCTTTCAGTTTCAAGACTGTTATGAAAAAATCATGACTTCATTCTGGTTCTTTAAAAAGTCCACATACATCTTTTTGTAATATATTTAGTTTATTCTGTAATGTCCCAGAAATAATGGCCTTTCCCTGGTGTCACACTGGTGGTTCGTAACCTAGAAACCAGCCAATAAGGTCATGGTGTTGGCGTGGCAGGATGGCCTGAAGAAGTGCATGTCTCTGATAGTCATCATCTCTGATGACACTGGGGGAAAAAAAGAGGAATTTGTAGAGGAAAAATTTGAGTGTAATGCCTCATTATTTATTTTTCTTTGCTGATATAACCTTTTGTAAAGCTGTGAATTTTAAGTAAGAAAGAAGCATCAGTGAAGTTCACACTAAATGCCATTTTAGTTAAAAATGTTATTTACAATTTAGCATTTTCAATTTATGTACCTCGTGCCAGTCCTGGGGCTCAGTGTCTGCTTGAAAATTCAGTGAGCACACACAAAAACAAAAACAAAAAAAGGCATTTATGAAATCAGGCTAGTATAGGTTCTTGTCAAAGAATAACATTGCACAATATTGTTATTTGCACTCCCACACTTTATGTACATAACTGATCGTTCATATTCTTTATTCATATTTTCTATATTTTATTCATTCTATATTCATATTTCATACTCATTCTGTCTATATTGTATCTCATCGTCTGCATTGTTTTCTTGTATAGTAAAGTGTTATTTATGTCTGTACCTTTGAGAATCACAAACTGCTGGAACCAAATTCCTTGTGTGTGTCAACACACTTGGCCAATAAATCTGATTCTGATTTTGATTCTGATTCTGATTCTGAACTGTCCACAAAGTTTAAATAAAGAGAGAATGTCTGCTGTCTGTTATACAGTCTGTGCTGTTGTGCTGTCCTTAAATGAAACAATATCCTATGCCAGTATCATTAGACATTTGCATGTCAGCATATGCAAAACTTTGATTTACATAAACACCGATCAGCCACAGTCAGCTCACGTGACCACAATTTGGTTCTTGTCAAAGATCAACTTTGAGAATTGACTAATACATCGCCCTCCTTGACAGATGTCATTGTAATGAGATAATAAACTTCACCAACTTTCAGCGAACATTACGGGGCCGGTGGTGTCCTCGGTGTTCTCTGTCGTTTCCTCCCCATCGTCCTGATTAACATAATAATAAATAACTGCCACGTTTGCAGCTACGACCGAAACCAGCAGGAGTCCCAAAGAAAAGCTCTCTACAGCCGCCCAAACTGCACTCATAATCTTCTCCATTATTAACTTCTCGTAATCAGAGTTCAACAAACACATTACTCGCACAAAGTTCAGTGTTTTTCTGAAAGCTCCGCGTTCTTTTTCACATTTTACTTTTAAATCTGTTCTACTTCTATTCTCTATGACGTCGGGCATCGATTGGTGACTGATAGCCAAAAAGAATCATTTTAAAAGCAAAATATAAATAATTCATATCATGGGCACCAAAGAGATTACAAGATACATGAAGCTGAAATGATTTGACTCATAATTTTATCATCATTAATCTCTGGAATAATGATGATAAAATTATGAGTCAAATCATGGACATTGCGATGGACATTGTCTCAACGCAGCTTTACAGAAAAAATGTTTATGTAAATTTATAATTATTCATTTATACTTGATGAGCGTCTCAAAATATGTGATCATGGGTTGCCAGGTGTTCTAAAAGGTTCGGACAGATACTTTCATTAAATACTTATTTTCAAGTTTCTTTATTGACATTTCGCTACATGTTGAGACATGCAGTGGGACGAGATGTCGCGTCTCACAGGTCAAACAGTGCAACATCCATACAGACATTAAACATAAAACAAAGCAGGGGGCAGGTACGGACTATGCCATCAGTACAAAAAATACACCCAAGAAATAAATATAAAAATAAGTATGTAAAATATACAATGCTTCCCTTGATATTGTACACGTGCAACACGAGGCATTCAAAGTCAAGCAGCTGGTAGCGGACTACTGCAAGATGCAATGTGCAACACGAGCATGTAAACATGTGTATTGTCTGTAGTACACCGTTTTTAGTTTTGATGTGCCAGTGTGTTAATGCTGTGGTGAGTGCGGCTGGTGGCGGTCAGGTGGGTCACCTCACAGGAGGCTTGTATATTTTCGGGTGTGGCAGTGGAGGTTTGAGTTCAGGGCTCATTAGTTGATGGGTCATTAGGATTTCCGGTGACATTCAGGTGAGTGTTATAGAGCTCAGTAATTGACCATGGCTCTGATCATAATCAATATCTTCTTGCTGCTTATCAGTATTGTTGTGTTTAAGTTTACTAACACTCATTGGTTTGCAGTGATTGGTATCTACCGTATGTCACGAGCTTGTTAGCTAAGTGCTGTTTGGCTGGGCAGGGAGTGTGCAGGGAATCTTAGCTGATTATTATCATGACTATGGCTATGTGCTTTGGTTGCCTGGAACTGATGCCGTCTGGACCCGCAGCCTTCCTCGCTTTGATCTTCCTGAGCTCCATTCTCATCTGGGCTTCTGTAAGGGGCAGTGTGTATTGGTTGGAGTGGGGACTGGAGGGAATTGGCAGGGGGGGTTAGCTGTGTTGTATGTAGGCTGTGAGCTGATAGCATTGCAGAGAGGGGTGGGGCTGGAGCAGCTTGCTGTGGAAGCAGAGGAGGGGGTTGCAGCAGAGGGGACTGGATGGGGGCAGGGGAGGGTGGCTGATCAAATCTGTTAAAGAATAGATTTAGATCATTCACCCACTTCTGGTCACCCTCAGCCTGACAGCAGGGCTCTTCCAGTTCCCTTCATTGACTTTTACCCTTATTGGTCTGCTGGAAAAGTAACAAATGTTTCTGTGGCTATTTTATTTTTGCTTTTATTAGAGAATTGTCAGTATGTTTTTCTAATGTGGCCAATGTTTCTGAACCTTATTGGTGATTCAAACCTGTGCATGCTTTTGTGGGAGGTGTATATACATGATAATACATGTGTGTGAATGCTGTTAGTCCAGGTAGAGCTGGAAGGATTTACAGATTGCTGTATATCTCAGTTGCTAATGAATTTCTGAAGTGATTTTTAAATGATTTGCATGAGTTGCAATTTTACCACTCTAAAATGTATGTATTTATTTTTTTATTTTTATTAATTTTTTCATTGCAATACTGTCACACTTTAAAAGCAGAGGTAAAGTGTCGTCTTATTTTAATGCGAGTAAACCATCATCAGAACCACTTTAGAAGACCTTATGCATAAAATACAGCGTATCTAGTCCCTCAGTCCTCACTTTAACCCTCCCTTTCTCAGTCCACAAGTTTTCTAGTCATGCCTACTTGACAATTCACAAACACTACCCTTATGTGTACCTCTGTGGCTGAAAACATTCACTAAATTAATGTTATATAAAATTATATCAGATTAATATTTTTCAGTTTTTTTTCTTTATCATCCTTAGTTCTAAACAAAACTACTAAATATTAAAATTTATATAAAAAATACTTTTTAGTGATGTCACAAATTTGCATAAAAATATACACTAAACAATAGTTTGTGTGTGTGTGTGTGTGTGTGTGTGTGTGTGTGTGTGTGTGTGTGTGTGTGTGTGTGTGTGTGTTCGCATTTTTTTTCAACACAGGCCTGTGTAATGGGGTAATGGTATTGGGAGTATTTTTATTCAAATTTGTGATGTCACTAATTTGAATAAAAATCCACTACTTTGGCTAAGGAGCAACCCCATTCATGTGGGGTTGCTCCTTAGCCAAAGTAGTGGATTTTTATTCAAATTTGTGATGTCACTAATTAAATTGGTAATTCAAATTTTGTAGTTTTGATTAGAATTGATTTATGCCCCTAACCCAAATGGGTGTCACCCCGTTTTGATATCTCTGCCCCACACATACATACATAACCCAGGCACATATTATGGCAGAACCATCTGGGGCAGCTGGCCGAGGGGATATTTTTATCAATAAATGAACTCAATGAGTAATATTATGGTAATACTGGTCAAATGTGTTTTTGTAGTACTGTGTGTTGTACCGTGAAAGGTTAAGCTCCGTTTCACGAGGAAGACATTCAGTTCTCTTCAGCACTGGAAAGCTGATCCTATATTAACATGGGTCCTGCTTCTTGCCTTATCGTAAGCCTTTTTTCGCTTTTATCCGCCTTGTAAATGTTTCAATCGCTTTCTGCTAATGTCAGACATGCGCACTGAACACTCTCTCCGCCGCATATTGACAAGACACACCCCTTTATGCTCATTGGCTACACGTTTGTTTTGTTTGTCGGCCCAACTAAGTTTTCTGAAGCATTTCTCAAACAACGTACACCCCACCTTAAAGTGACCATTATCCTACTGAACTCCCTGTTGTGGCCAGGTTTCAACTTTCTGCTTCAGTATTTCTACGGCCATGTCCAGGTTGGCAGCCATCTTGATCATGGCTTGATACTCAGAACTATTTCAGTTGACTGCTGTTTTGGTTTGAGGATTACAGGTTCATTTTTATACAGTTTGATCTTTTTATTTTCTCTTGGACTATTGCCCCTCTGTTGGGAGTGTTCCTCAGTTTTGACTTTTGCTCTGTTCTCCCTGTGTCATTTGCTAATTTATGTTAGCAAATAATTTATGTTATCCGGACCCCTGGCCGGATTATTTTTCTGTTGTGCCTGGCAATTTTGACTGTTCTTTCTCATTATTCCTACCTCTGCAATTTGAACTACTTATATTAAAGCCTTTCATTGCCCTTAGTCGGTGCTCTGCAGTCCATATTCGCACGACCCTTATATAAGACTATGTGATAAGTAATTGACGATTCTAGCATATGAATGTAAGTTCTTTTATGTTCCTCATAATTATAATGTTCAGTTCTGAAATGTCATACAAAATTCTTTACAGAGCTAGACAGTGGAGTTACACCTGTTTAACAGCTCTTCCATGATGTACTACAGTTGCATATAAGAGAAAAAGTAACCTTTATTTATCACATATATATTACAGCACAGTGAGATACTTTACTTTGTATATCTGAGATTGTTAGGAGGTTGCAGGGCTCTCAAGTGTCACTCATTTCGGTCTTTTGTCACGCTTTCCCAACCACACATTGTATTTGTAACGCAGAAAAACTTACTATTTATATATTTATGGAAAAACTTACTATACATATATTTAATATGCCAGAGTCCCAAAATGTATCTGTCCGCACCGCTGTCTCTATGGAACCGGGCATGAATCAAGTGCGTCTCCCCTGGAGTTCTTACTCGAGTCTGCCACTTATCAGCCAATCAAAAAAAGGCTACACAATAGCCAATCATAAAATAGCACTATTGCATCTAGGTAAGATTTAACAACAACTAATGGAAAAAAAAGCATATTCTGGAATTGTTCACCATCATTGTCATTCACCCACAAGGAAAACCACTGGAGCTGTGAGCATCACTTTGAGTAGAGTAAGTCATCATCTCCTGTTTTAATGTTACAACAAATTCACAACTTGTTTGACACAAATAATGACATTTTGACTGCTGTTAGAGATGTGATGTTTCCCAGATAATCAGCATCAGTTTTTCATGTGTCTGTAGCTTAGCCAACAGTTTTACAGCCTGTTCACTGACAACACCTGCTCAGAACAAGTAGTCTAGTGGTTCTCAAACGACTAATAGTTGTCCTGTGGACAGATTCTCCCACCTGAGCTCTGCAAAAGGTTAACAAAGAGAGATGAGGCTTCACGGCCTCAACGGCTCATCCAGAGTTACCTTGGGCCTCTTGACTGCTTCTCTGATTAATGCTCTCCTTGCACAGCCTCTCAGTTTAGGTGGTCGGCCATGTCTCGGTAGGCTTGCAGTTGTGCCATACTCTTTCCATTTCCAGATGATGGATTGTACACTGCTCTGTGGGACGTTATTAAATCGCAAGAAAGAGGATATGGTTCAAATACAGCTGACTAGTGGCATTAACATAACAACACATGTGCTGCTAGTGACAAACATGTGGAGCTACTATATCAAGTCAAAACAAATAACACATTTGAGTAATTTTAATTAAGTCTGGCAGACATTCCATGTAAGAAAAGAGCCTTTTTGTAATCCAGATTTTTTTCCCTTGGAAGCTTGGAAGATTTTTTTCATTAACATGAAAATGCTTAACATGCTTAAAGGAGATATGTCTCTAAGCTTCATTTTACTACACAAATGACTGTTTAGTAAAAGCACTAAACTTTTTACTGCTACTTTTTAGTAAAAGCATCATTTCAGCATTAGAATGTATTTGAGATTGAACAGTGTGTATTCATAAACAAAGAGCCAGACTCTGTATTGTGTGGTGACATTTTGATTTCACGTTAAGATCCTATTATTATATTAAAAACAGGCAAAAAAAAACACCCTACTCTCTCACAAACATTTTATTATGCTCCAATCATATGTTTTAATAAAAAAATTAAATTATCAGTTGCTGAAACCTAGGTGCAGAAAATTTTCACATACTGGTTATACGGGTCCTTCTCAAAAAAATAGCATATTGTGATACAAGTTTATTATTTTCCATAATGTAATGTTAAATATATAACTTTCATATATTTTAGATTCATTGCACACCAACTGAAATATTTCAGGTCTTTTATTGTTTTAATACTGATGATTTTGGCATACAGCTCATGAAAACCCAAAATTCCTATCTCAAAAAATTAGCATATTTCAGCCGACCAATAAAAGAAAAGTGTTTTTAATACAAAAAAAGTCAACCTTCAAATAATTATGTTCAGTTATGCACTCAATACTTGGTTGGGAATCCTTTTGCAGAAATGACTGCTTCAATGCGGCATGGCATGGAGGCAATCAGCCTGTGGCACTGCTGAGGTGTTATGGAGGCCCAGGATGCTTCGAAAGCGGCCTTAAGCTCATCCAGAGTGTTGAGTCTTGCGTCTCTCAACTTTCCCTTCACAATATCCCACAGATTCTCTATGGGGTTCAGGTGAGGAGAGTTGGCAAGCCAATTGAGCACAGTAATACCATGGTCAGTAAACCATTTACCAGTGGTTTTGGCACTGTGAGCAGGTGCCAGGTCGTGCTGAAAAACTAAATCTTCATCTCCATAAAGCTTTTCAGCAGATGGAAGCATGAAGTGCTCCAAAATCTCCTGATAGCTAGCTGGGAACAGCCTATTCGTTCAGAAATTTCTTTCTGTGTCTTACCCTCTCCCTTGAGGGTGTCAATGATGGCCTTCTGGACAGCAGTCAGGTCGACAGTCTTACCCATAATTGCGGTTTTGAGTAATGAACCAGGCTGGGAGTTTTTAAAAGCCTCAGGAATCTTTTGCAAGTGTTTAGAGTTAATTACTTGATTCAGATGATTAGGTTAATAGCTCGTTTAGAGAACCTTTTCACGATATTCTAATTTTTTGAGATAGGAATTTTGGGTTTTCATGAGCTGTATGCCAAAATCATCAGTATTAAAACAATAAAAGACCTGAAATATTTCAGTTGGTGTGCAATGAATCTAAAATATATGAAAGTTAAATTTTTATCATTACATTATGGAAAATAATGAACTTTTATCACAATATGCAAAATTTTTGAGAAGGACCTGTATTTGTGACCATTTAGGAGTCAATGGAGGCACATGCCATGACTCGTAAATCTATATTTAAGCTTAAGAGATTATTGCCTCTGCAAAGAGGTTACATCACATTTGACGGATATTCAATTCAACAGAGAAAGGAAGCTAACTGAAACACTGTTGTCTGAATTAATGATGAGCACAAATGAATATGCAAAGCGGTTTTAAATCTTCTAGTAGTTACAGTTTAAAGGAAGAGGTTCAGTGCCATCTTGTTTTAATGCGTTATACAGTGACCCATATGATTTCACTCAAATTGCTCCTCATTCATTTTTTGCTATTTGTGAAGGTTGCCAAACAAATCAAGTCAAGACTCAAGTCATATATAAATGACATCAAGCGTATGTCAAAGCAACGGTAGCTTTATAGCATGAGACGCATCGGTCAGTTAACATTTCTGCTCAACCGTTTTGGTAAAAAATTATATATTTTTTTAATTGTATTGCATTTTGGGAAGCAAGGAAAATGAGCAAAGTAAAACTGTTGGCTTTAATCAAGAAAAAAGAAATTGGATCTGACAGCTGAGTGATTTTTCTCTTCCTTACATCTTTCAGTTTCAAGACTATTATAAATAAATCATGACTTCATTCTTGTGCTTTAAAAAGTCCACATAAATCTTTTTGTAATATATTTACATCATTCTGTAATGTCTCAGAAATAATGGCCTCTCCCTGGCCTCTGCAAATGGTGTCACACTGGTGGTTCATAACCTAGATACCGGCCAATAAGGTCATGGTGTTGGCGTGGCAGGATGGCCTGAAGAAGAGCATGTCTCTGATAGTCCTCTCCACTGATGATGCCAGGGGAAAAAGAGGAATGTGTAGAGGAGGGATGGGATCTTGGAGGTGAAGATGAAGTGTAGAAATTTGAGCGGAATGCCTCATTATTCTGTTTTGCTGTGCCTTCTGTTGCTGAAATATCCGTGAATTTTAAGTAAGACAGAATCATCAGTGAAGTTCACACTAAATGGCATTTCAGTTTAAAATTTCATTTAGAATTTTGCATTTTCAATTTCTGTACCTCGTTCCAGTCTTGGGCCTCAGTGTCATCTTGAAGATCCATTGCACGCGCACACACACACACAAAAACATTAAAGGTATTTATGAAATCAGGTGTAAGGCTAGTAATGAACCGTCCACGGAGTTCAAATATAGAGAGAATGTCTGCTGTCTGTTATACAGTATGTGCTGTTGTGCTGTCCTGAAATGCAAAACAATAACCTATGCCAGTATGATTGCGACAATGTCCACTGTAAACAGCGCTATACAATTAACCCTGTATCGAAAGGCATAGTGTAAAAATTTCTAACAAAGTTAAAATGTGACATTTTAAATACTGAGTTAAAATTAAATAAAAGGCATTTCTAATTATTATTTATTTACAATATATCACGACAGACACATTCAAGTGTATCATGACATCATTACCACAATACTAATATTATATTGTCATAACACACACACATCTCAACACTCACCTGGTGTGTAGATAATCCAGCGGGACTCTGAGGTGTGTTCTGATCAGCTGAAACGTTGCTGTTACTGTGAAATGGAAGCATCTAAAGTCAACAACAGCTCAGCCACAAAGCGTCAGACCACACAAACTTACTAAACTGTGTGCTCATAAAATAGTGAAAAGTGGCGTAAAGTGTAGCATGGTTTAACTTGTAGAGTTTAGAGTTGTGTAAAGTGTAAAGTTTAGAGTGCTGTAAAGTGCAGAGTTAACTGCACAGGGGAAACAGTTAGTGATGGCCGGTTTGTGAACAAAACGTTCTTTTGAACCGATTCTTTTTAGTGAACTGGATGAAGCAGTTCAAGAAATCGGACTGATTCATTCTAAACAGTTCGCGTCTTGAGTCAGCGCTGATCCACAAGTTACTAAAGTTACTCACTTTCGGACATGCCTGACAGCCCCTCCGATTCTAAATAAACTAATATCCCGGAGTATATGTAACTCCTGTACACTGAACTGAGACATGATGTGCTGAGAGAACTGTGAGCTCGAGCTGTTGATACTGCGAATGCGTGAATCACTGAACTGATACAGCGAATTGTCAGTACACTGAACTGAGAACTGTTTCTTTCGGATGCGTCTGACATACTGAGAACCGATGACCTGTTGTTACTGCGCATGCGTAAATCACTGAACTGATACAGCAACAAATGGAAATGGTTATGATTTAATGTCTTATCAACGTATGAGTGTTTATCTCAGTTGCATTAGTATTTGAAACAACTGATGGAGCGAAAGAAACATTTCAAAATTATGCTTTTTTTGTACGTTTTTGCAGGTTGATGAAGATTGGTTTATTAAATTTATATATTTAATATATTTATTTTAACACGTAAAACACCCACGTTTGCACATCAAAGCCTGTACTGTGCGTTTTAGTTGCAAAACTTAAATGTAAGAAACGTATTCAACTAAAGTTCTTAACGTGAACTTAACGTGAACTTTTCAAATGTGTTAAATTGATTGTATTGTCTGCCGGCAGCGGCGGGATGAAGGAATTTACGTCATGGCGTCATTGTGAATTATGTCATTACGTCAGGACGTAAAAGAACTGGTGAACTAGATTATTGAACTGGGGGGAAGAACCGGTTCGCGTAAAGGAACCGAACTTCCCATCACTAGAAACAGTTATCACACCTCAGTTCAGGAGAACAGACACGCTGTGACATGTTTGTTGTGGATTGTTGCTACAACTTTTAACATAAACCTTTAGCATACTGAACACTATGTCAAACCTCCACTCTCACTTTAACATAAGACTATTACCGCGACTGTATAATAATATTATCATGATGTGAAACGCTGACAGTTAGTTAAGTTAACTAATAACCGAGCTGATGATTCATGCTGCTAGCTAGCGCGCATTAGCTGCATGGTTTAATTACTTATGTTGTTAAACTGCACTAGCTTTCCAAAGTCTACTGTTTTCTGTTTTACTCTCATTGATGTTCAGATATAATTACCTGTTTTCAGCAAACACTACGGGACCGGTGGTGTTCTCTGTCGTTTCCCCCTCATCGTCCTGATAAACATAATAATAAATAAGTGCCGCGGTTGCAGCTACGACCGAAACCAGCAGGAGTACCAAAGAAAGACTCAATACAGCCGCCCAAACTGCATTCATAAACGTCTCCATTATTAATCAAAGTAGTTCAACAAACACATTACTCGCACAAAGTTCAATGTTTTTCTGAAAGCTCCGCGTTCTTTTTTTACGACTTTTAAATCTGTTCTACTTCTATTCTTTATGACGTCGGACATCGATTGATATTGATATCCAAAAAAAAAAAAAACATATTGAACCTTCTTTGATTCACAACTTGAGTCTGTTTTACATCTTTTTTTGGCATTGTGATCATACAAGGAAACTATTGCAATATATTTCCCAGTTTATTGTACAGAATATATATGGAATATATATGAACACTTTCTTTCAAGGATGTTTTGTTTGGGTCAAGTCAGGTCTGTGATCTGGATTGAAAAACTCAAAGTCAACTCAAAGCCACCCTCGAGTATAACATGCATAACCATAGCTATGACCGGACGCGACTTGTGAATACGATAAGTGCACTTTATTTCTTTCAATTTTGGAATATGACATTGCATCTACGATTACAAAAACGATTTCTGAACTTTTTTCTTTTTTATTATCAAACATTTGCTTAAAGAATACAAAAATGAAACACCTTAAAACAGAAGAAAGAAAAAAACGGGTTCAGGACTAGCCAAACATTACATAACATTCAAATTCAAAAGAAGGAAAGAGAAAAATAAAATAAAATAATCTAAAATTACTAAAATAAATACAATTCATACAAAAACACAAAAAAGTGAGCATACAATCAAAGTTTTTTTTTTTACATGAGGTAAGATTTAAAACAAATCTTAAAATTTTGTTGAAAGTGAAAAAAATTGCGGAGAACTTTATGAATAAAATAGAAAACAAATGCAAAGCTATTGCTTCTCAAGACCGAAAAAAACAAACAAAACATCCTTGAAATAAAGTCTTCATATATATATATATATATAGTCTACAAATATCTGGGAAATGTCTTCCAATATTTTTCATGTATTATCACAATGCCAAAAAAGATTTCAAATCAAAGAAGGTACAATTTATGTCTATACTCAATTTAGACACAATGAAGGTTTGTAATACAGATGAATAAGCTTAAAGGAAATCTCTTTCATCTTATTTAACAATAGATATCTATTAGGAAGTCTCCAGCCCTTTTTTTGCAAGATATTATCCACTAAACTATTCTATTTTGTAGCAACATAAGGAATGGATATAGAATCATTAAGAAAAACATAGTGAATTGTAGCAGATTCTACCTACATATTTTTCAGCAATGTCTGGGAGAGGAGTTTCAGAATTTGTCAAAAGAAAAATTACGTTTATATACGTTTATATATGCAATAACGTGTTTTAGAGACTGAATGTTGCCTCCGTACACTCAGTAAGCTCTGCTATATTTACAGATTATTCTAAATGTAAATGTAGACCTTCATATTCTATGAAGTGTGTTGATAACACCATTTATGCTTACCACTGTGTTCCAGTGTCTCTGAAGTGCCATTTCACCCTTGGAGTGGCTAAATCTTTATTGTGAAGGCATCTAGCTACAATCTAGTTGGGGGTGCTCCACGTTTGCTCTAGAGAGCTTTGGTTATTTGTTTCTAAATTTGGGGCTTCAATTTATTCTTTTGTTATCCCTTGTATTTCTTTTTGTAATTTGTTGGTATTGTTGTTGTTTCGTTTGGCCACAGGAGGTAGAGGACTGGTCCTGTAGGCAGGTATTCTCATTTTGGTATTTATGCTATAATATTTATTTATTTACAAATATTTATTTATTTGGTAGGTATGCTTGGTTGGTTTAGACTGACACTCTGCCTCTGTTTGCAGGCTCCAGTTCCCTTCCTTGACTTTGACCCTTACCGGTCTGCTGGAAAAGGAAGAAATGTTTTTTAATTTTATAATTATTTTTTTATAATTATAATTTTAAAATTAATTTTGTTTTTATTAGAAAATTGTCAATAAATCTCTTTTTCTATGGTGGCCAAGCTTTATGACCCTTATTGGTGATTCAAACCTGTGCATGCTTTTCACTCCTCACATTAACCCTCCCTTTCTCAGTCCACAGAAGGTCACTCTAATTGTGTCACTTTGTTGTTGTTTTAAGACCCTTCTGGACACTTAATCAACACCACCCTTATGTGTACCTCTGTGGTGGAAAGCATTCACTCAATTAATGTTATATAAAATTATATCACATTTATTTTGGTTAATCAACCTCAGTTCTAAAAAAAAAAGTGGTCACTAATTTGCATAAAAATACATACTATACAAGTGTGTGCGTGTGCAATAGAATAATGGTATTGTGTGTATTTTTATTCAAATTAATGATGTCACTAATTAAATTAGTGATAAAAAGTAACAGTTTTTAAGTATTTATTAGTTTTGATTAGAGGTTGATTAGCAGGTTCAGACAAAATATGATACAACTACACTTAAGGGTGTACAAATTATAGACCTGGTAAAACATTCAAAAGTACAAAAATCATTTCTCTAGCTAAAACACAAAATGGCCAAACTATGCCCCCTGCTGGACAAAAATCCATAGGCTTTAGTGGTTTGGATCATTACCTGTTGATGACCCAGTTGTGGCCTTGATCCGCTGTGGTGATGCCAAACAGGGAGCAGCCTAAAAAAAATATGAATAAATAAATAAATAAATAAATAAATAAATAAATAAATAGAATCGTGGTCATTGTTACACCACCAGTTTAATCTGCTATTAAATCTCCAAATTGTCTCACCACCAGTTTAATCTGCTATTAAATCTCCAAATTGTAATTCCTACGGAAAAAGTTTATCCCCCTGATTGTGGTCATGTTGGTTTGACATCACTTTGTAAACATTGAAGGAAGTGGTACTGTAGTTGCCGTAAATTCGAAGGACTTTTACTGTATTCTATTGTTGATGTTTTGTTTTTGTTTTTTTTACTACTTGTAGAACTATTAACACGCTGTTATTAACACTGACTTTTATTATGATTACTTTAATCTGCATAGTGTCTCAGCAGAGTCACTGCATAGTGTCTCAGCAGAGTCTCAGTTAGAATCATGTCTCAGGAAGGTTCTCCAGCTTCTATCGTTTATCGACACGGATGTTCTGCAATCAGATGACTTTTCCATTATTAAATCACAAGCAAGAGGATAAGGTTCAAATACACCTGATCAGTGCCATTTACAAAACAACAACAACAACACGTACTGCAAGTGACAAACACGTGAAGCTACTATAATAAAGAAGTGGCCAAAAAATAACGCAAAAGTCGTTTTAATTAAGTCTGAATTTCCACGTAAGAAAAGAGCCTTTTGGTAATGTCAGATTTCCCCCTGTAAGCTGATAAATGTCATTAACATTCATTCATTTATTAACATGAAAATGCTTAATATGTAACTATACGAGATAATTGTCACCGTTTGATTTGGCTCTAAGCTTCATTTTTTCTAACTTTGTAAGAGCACTGATAACATTAGTAAGATTATATTGTTATTCTAGGAGACTCATTTTGAATAAGCCCAAGAAGAGGAATTCTCTGTCTCTCACCATGTTAACCTCTCTACAAGAGAACATCCTGACTGGTATAGACAACAAGGAACTGAGAGTCATTATCATATCAGGCAGGTCTCGTCATGTATACATAAGACTGCAGCAATTGCTATGGAAAATAATCTAATGACTTTATAAAATGTTATATTTACTACACAGTGTGATCTTTGCCCAGAAATGATATTGTTACAAATCAAAATGGCAGTACACACGTTTTTGTGATTCAATGTAGGCACATGACATGACTCATGTAGAATATTATACAATTACAAGTTTTCTAACCATGAAGAATCCCTCCCTCACTTTTTTGAACTTATGTTACCTTGAATTTCACCAAGCAACATGCTATATTTAAGCTTAAGACATTACTGCCTCTGCCAAAAGGTTACATCACATTTGATGGATTTTCAATTCAACAGAGAAAGGAACCGAAACTGAAACACTGTTGTCTGAATTAACGATGAGCACAAACATGAATATGCAAAATGGTTACACTTTAAAGGAAGAGGTTCAGTGCCATCTTGTTTTAATGCGTTATACAGTGACCCATATGATTAAACTCAAATCACCACTCATTCATTTTTGCTCTACGTGAAGGGTGCCAATCAAGGCAAGTCAAGACTCAAGTCAAGTCATATATAAATGACATCAAGCGTTTACAGCATGAGAAGCATCAGACTGTCAGTTAGCATTTTAGCTCAATTAAGATTTGTATTGCATTCTTGGAAGCAAGAAAAATGAGCAAAGTCAAACTGTTGGATCTGATAAAAAAAGGAAATTAGATCTGATTATTTTTCTCTTCCATACATTTTCAGTTTAAAGCCTGTTATGAAAAAAATCATGACTTAATTCTTGTTCTTTAAAAAGTCCATATAAATATTTTTGTAATATATTTACTTCATTCTGTAATGTCCCAGAAATAATGGCCTCTCCCTGGCCTTGGCGTCACACTGGTGGTTCGTAATCTAGAATCCGGCCAATAAGGTCATGGTGTTGGCGTGGCAGGATGGCCTGAAGAAGAGCATGTCTTTGATAGTCTTCATCTCTGATGACACCGGGGGGGAAAAGAGGAATTGGTAGATGAGGGAAGGGATCTTGGATGTGAAGATGAACTGGAGAAATCTGAGCGTAACGCCTCATTATGCATTTTTGCTGTGCCTTCTTTTGCTGATATTTCTTTTTGTAAAGCTGAGCATTTTAAGTAAGAAAGAAGCATTGGTGAAATTCACACTAAATGGCATTTTAGTTTAAAAATTAATTTACAATTTAGCATTTTAAATTTCTGTACCTTTTTCCAGTCTCGGTGCTCAGTGTCAGCTTGAAAATTAATTGCACACACACAAAAAAAACAAAAAATATTAAAGGCATTTATGAAATCAGGTGTAAGGCTAGTATTAAACTGTCCACAGAGTTTAAATATAGAGAGATTGTCTGTTGTCTGTTATACAGTCTGTACTGTTGTGGTGTTCTGAAATGCAAAACAATAACCTATGCCAGTATGATTAGACATTTGCATGTCAGCATAAGCAAAACTTAGAACTTTGATTTTCATACACAGCGATCAGCCAACATCAGCTCACGTGACCACAATTCGGTTCCTGTCAAAGATCTAATTGACACGTTTTTCACTTCACCTGTAGGTGGTTTTATTGTTATAGATGATCTGTGTACATGTTTTGACAATATACATTCCAATCTATCATTAGTGTTAGCTACAGCTGAGTACTGGTCTATAATCATTTGTTTACAATGAATGGGAGGAGAGAGGGCAAGATGGATTGAATAAACACCGTCTAGGATGTCTTGACTTTGGACAGTGCATGAGGTGTCATAAGCTACATACCTGTATAGGGCTTCAAAGTCTAAGTGGCCAAATGGCAAAGTCTATTTATCAGTTGTAACCTGGCAAAATCTATGTGATCTGTATCTATCAGGTCACTTCACGAAGCTTCCTAGGTTGGTAACGGCACAGACTCTCACAGAGCAAAGCGATCACATGACCAGTGCGCTCTATCTGCAGATTAACTCTATAAAGTGCATGTGTGATGTGTTGATACCTCTAAAGTCACGGTACAAAAAGTGTTTCCAGAGTGACGCATCTTGAGTTACAGAGTGCAGGTATCTGCATACTTCAGACAGCTTTAGGAGTGAGGGAACATCCAGCAGCAACATTATACTTAAAAGCAGCTCAGGGGGCAGCACAGTGAGACCAAACAGTGCAGGCAGACCCAGTGCTGCAGAGTGAGCAGGAAACAAAAACAGACATTTTGTATAAATGGGTAAATATCTACTGTAACTAGTGTGCAAAGAGGTAGAACAGTGATCTGATTTATGGATATACCTTCTCTAGCTCTTGCAATGAGTGGGTAAACCAACTTGTCCTTAAAAACACGAGACAGTTTCTGCATATCTCTGTAGACCAGTCCAGCATTTCCACCTACGAGGACAAAACCTCTTTAATTCACCAGACAAATAATTAAAAGCAGTGTCCATGGAAACGTCTCCAACAAACACACTTTACATCATCATACAACTGTACATAACAGATAATAAATACAAAAAAAAGTTTAGGTTGGGGTCAGCACAGGGTCAGCCATGATAGCAGAGAGGGTTAAGCAAATCGCTTAAGGGCTGGAGCTAAACCCCTGACCTACTACCCCATGAAGATAAAGAAAAATGAGATGAAAATATTTTCATTTAATGTTCATAGTGTCATATACTGTACCACACCTGCCCACTCCTTAGTCACGTAATCTTCAGGATTCAGTGCCAGCTTCTGTGAAAATTCTTCTTCAACGGTTGTCTTTATAGTGGCTGTGAGGTGAGACACAATGAAAACACCATCAGCTGCAGCTACAATGAATTTTCATGCAATAACAACACCTATGTGATAGAAACAACATGCATACTCTTTATAATAAGTGCTTGGCCCTTCGGCATGCCAACCATCTGAACTGGGCTGTTCTCACAGAACGGGTAAAAGTACCGCAGTCTGCAGAGGCCCTCTGTTGCATTCCAGCCACTGGGCATTTCTCCAGATCTGACGTCACAACCCTGCACTCATCACATAATCAAACCAAATGACACATTTTAAATGTAAATGTGACAACAAAAATGCAATAAAGATACACAATGTAAGTACTATGCATTTTTTTATACTAATATTGTTTTAGAATTAGACTTATGTATGACATTTACATTAATTGGTCGGTTGTGTATTGTGTAATCTCTGACCTGTGGCAGGAAGCCGGTCTCCAGCAGTAACACGTGGGCTGCTAACAGTAGGCAATCCAAGATGCTGTTGCACTGCGCAGTCTGGTACAGTGTCTCTAGAGAGGGAGGAACCTTATCTTTCTCACCTTCACAGCACAGCATGGGCTCAGGGATGAAGCGCCCCATTGCCTCCTGCTCAGCCTCACCTCTGTCCATATCAGTCTCCTCAGTCTCACATGTAGCACATGCACTGTCTGGTCTCTCATGGCTGCTGCTGGTGTCTGACTGAAGGAATTAACTCAGAGTTGATGAAAATGTTATACATATATTTGCTTATTTATTATTACAAGTCACAGTCTGAAACTTGGGCTAATAATAATAAAAATGGCTTCTGAGAATACATTTTTACTAACACCTTACTAGCAAAGATGGGAAATATACCAGTCAGTAGTAGTAGGAATAAATATAAATTTGTCATCATTTTTAATCTGAATTTTTGAATTCCTTTAAGCTGTTTGCAACAATGTCCACTGTAAATAAGCTATACAAAATAACCCTGCATCAAAGGGAATAGTGTAAAAATTTCTTAAAAACAAATAATCTTTAAAATATATATTCAATTATATACAGTATTTATATTAAGTTAAAATGAAATAAAAGGCATTTGTAATTATTACTGTACATATATTTACAATATATCATGACACAGACACAGAAAAGTGTACTATGACATCATTAACACAATACTAATATTATATTGTCATATTACACACATCTCAACACTCACCTGGTGTGTAGATAATCCAGCGGTACTCTGAGGTGTCTTCTGATCAGTTGAGACGTTGCTGTTACTGTGAAACGGAAGCATCTAAGGTCAACAACAGCTCAGCCACAAAGCGTCAGACCACACAAACTTACTAAACTGTGTGCTCATGAAATAGTGAAAAGTGGCGTAAAGTGTAGCATGGTTTAACTCGTACAGATTAGAGTGGTGTAAAGTGTAACATGGTGTAAAGTGTAACGTGGTGTAAAGTGTAGAGTTTAGAGTGGTGTGAAGTGTAACATGGTGTAAAGTGTAGAGTTTAGAGTGGTGTAAAGTGTAATGTAAAGTGTAGAGTTGTGTAAAGTGTAGAGTTGTGTAAAGTGTAATGTGGCATACATTTTAAAACTTAGAGTGGTGAGAAGCATAGAGTTTAGTGTTGTGGTGTTTAGAGTGATGTAAATTGTAGAGTTTAAATTGGTGTAAAGTGTTGAATAATGTAAATTGTAGCGTTCAGTGGTGTAAAATGTATATCAGTGTAAAATGTAGAGTTTAATTTGTTAATTGTAGAAGTGTAGAGTGGTGTAAAGTGTAAACATAACAGAAAGGGTAACTAAATCCTGAATGAGGGTGTTTAACCAACTGTGTGGTCATGTGTAAACACACCTTTAGCTTTATATAAGAGAGAACTCACCTGAGTCCAGCTGAAGGCAGCACGACCTCTTTGACCTGGGTGCTGAGTTGGGTCAGGCTCGGTTCTGGTCCCTCAAGCTCCACTCGGCTCGTCTGCTCGTTTACTCTCACTCTTAACTGTATGTTACTGCACAGGGGGAAATAGTTATCACACCTCGGTCCAGGAGAACAGACACGCTTCTACATGTGACCTGTTTGTTGTGGATTGTTGCTATAACTTTTAACATAAACCTTTAGCATACTGAACACTGGCAGTGTTGCCAGATTGGGCGGGTACCCGCCCAATTGGGCTCATTTTGGTCACGTCCGACCGGAAAAAAGCATTAGGCGGGTCTTTAAAATTTAGTCTGGTTTTTGATGCAACAGGCGGGTTTTTATTTTTGACTATGAACAGTATTCTTTATTATTTTTTAATGAAAACTAACTATAAAATAAATTATATAATATAGGATGACGTTTAAATTAGGTATGGTTCAGGTTAGCCAATAAGGTTCGGGGGAATCCTGTCTAATCAGACTTCAAGCTTGATTGGCGGGTTGTTGTAGGCTAATTCGTTATATCGTCAAAACTGCATCATCATCAGTGATCATCATTCATCATCATCATCATGCCAAAGTGGGGTAAATATAAAAAGTCCTACAGAAAGGAATGGGAGAGCGACCCGTCTATAAAAACATGGATACACCTGTGGTAGGCGATGATCCAAAGACATTTTGTAAATACTGTCAATCAAAAATCAGAGCACATTTAAATGATTTGAAAGAGCATGCTAATACAAAAATAATGAAATGATTTGAGAATTGCCCTATTAGAAAAGAACTGTAGTTCTGACAATAGTAGCACAAGAATAAAAAATGTTGTCCCTTCTGAGGTTTCCGATGTAGACCTTGTGTTTTATTAAAATGATCATTTATATTTAAAAAAAAAAAAAAAAAAAAAAGATGCACTGGATATACTTGGGGCGAGCCTGGTGCTCTCCAATGTGCGATTTGTTAGTCTGGTTGTTTAATAAGAAAAAAAAAACAATTGTGTGTTTTATTCTATAACAGTTTTAATAACAGTATGTATTTTGGGCTGGTATTTTTTTTTAAATGGGCGGGTTTTAAGCTGTAGTTGGGCTGGAAATCTTTAGCCCAATCTGGCAACACTGAACACTGGGTCAAACCTCCACTACCACTTTAACATATGACTATTACCGCGACTGTACACTAATATTATCATGATGTGCACCGCTGACAGTTAGTTAGTTAGTTAGTTAGTTAGTTAGTTAGTTAACTAATAACCGAGCTAAGGATTCATGCTGCTAGCTAGTGCGCATTAGTTTCGTGGTTTAATTACTTATGTTATTAAGCGGCACTAGATTTCCAAAGTCTACTGTTTTCTGTTTTACTCTCATTGTTGTACAAATAAAATGACCTGTTTTCAGCGAACACTACGGGGCCGGTGGTGTCCTCTGTGTTCTCTGTCGTTTCATCCTCATCGCGGCTAAGAAGACTCTCTACAGCCGCCCTAACTGTACTAATAAACTTCTTCATTATTAACCTCTCCTTAATCGAAGTAACGTAAACAAACACCTTACTGAACGCACCGCGTTCTTTTCACTATTTAATTTGAAATCGGTTCTACTTCTATTCTATGACGTCACAGACATCGAAGAAAACATAACACATAAATAATTCATATCATGGGTACCAAAGTGATTACAAAAATGCATGAAGCTGAAATTATTTGACTCATAATTTTATCTTAATTATTCCACAGATTTTTTTTTTACCTTCACTTGAAACCATTCAATGCAATTTTATTTGTATAGCACTGGACAATGAACATTGTCTCACCGCAGAATTAGAGAAAATGTTTATGTAGATTTTTTGCATTTATCCCTAATGAGCTCCTCAAAGTATGTGATCATTTGTTGCCACGTCTTATTAAAGCTTTAAACAGATCCTTTTATTAAATATTGTTTTGTTTATAATAATTTTTTTCTGCTAAAAAAAATAAAAATAATAATAAAGAATAATAATTTTAAAAAATGTCCTATAGTCACTCACCTCACGAAAGTCTGATTTGTTGCCTTTATGTTGATCACACATCATGTAGGCACACTGGATGACTTGCTGTTGTATAAGACCGAATTGTGCACAAGAGGTTGAAAATACATAATTTATCTATTGATTTGCTCTTTGAACAAGTAAAAAAAATTAAAGGACCAAGAGGACAGTGAACAATTTGGTTTGGAGTCAAAATCCAAAGCTGACTCTAACTATGGAAGTTGTGATTAAATTGATGCTCACTGTTTGTTGTTGGCCTCAGTTAACCACTTTTCTGGCTTCTTTTAGCCATAATCAGGTTCAGGATACAAAGTCAGATATTAGGATCAATTATTTACCGTCTCATCCTGCATGCCTCATTCTACATGTAATTTTTAGTGTTGAGATCAAACATTTTGTCAATGAAAAGTACCTGTGAGGCTGGAGCTTTCTGTTTGCTCTCATAAACTTTGTTTCAATCATTTGTTGCTATACCAAATTCAAAACTGTTGCTGACTTGCAGTTAGATATACATGTCCTTCTGCACACACATGTCCTCCAAGCTATGTGTATTAGACAGATGTACTTAAGCACTACAAATTTTCTCCTTAAGCAGCAGGTAGGAGGGACTTACAGTACAGCACAGTAAAATGGATTTACAGTAAATTATGGGAGTTTTTCATGTGTTAAACATTAAAATTAAAATGCCAACCCTTTTCTTTATTTATGTGTGTCTCCCACTTGTTGGTGGGACATTTTAATGTTTAACACATGAAAAAAATCCCATAATTTACTGTAAATCCATTTGTACAAATGCACAGTGATAAATTATAAAAGAGCTGTACAATCTTCAAAATACTGCACTGTGCAGTAATATCTAAATATCTATGAATAATGAGTAATATCTAATATCTTTAATATCTAAAGAAACATTCAAATAACTAATTTATCATGAAATACCACAGAAACATTCATTTATTTAAATAACCCCTGTATATAAATAAGTGGACAAAACAAAATAAAAAATGAATAAAGTCAGTGTTTGCTTGTGTAACTCAGGTTAAAAGACACTGAGCTTTAAACACCTGAACCATAAATGCCAAAGCAATGAAAGAATGAATGAATGAAAAAGAGAATATAATTATTTAGTTAAAAAATTATTATAATTCAAGTATATGTATTATAAATGATATATAACTGTTTAAGATTAAGGAAAATAAATAAAATGCAGAAGCAATGCATGGTAATATATGCAAGTGTGATGAAGTTACGTATGACATAGTGATGCACAAACTGTAGAGAGTGAGATGATGCCCGAGTTAGAAAATGATCAAACCTTGTGTAATGGTAAATTAAAGTTTTACAATTATTGTATTTATTTTATATAATTATTGTTAATTAGAAATAAGTAACAAAAGTGTTTTTTAAGAAAAGTTTCTGTCAGAGAGATTAATGTTATTAAAAGGGCAGCTAAAAAAAAAAAAAGCCGCTGTTGAGTAGCAAACAGGTATTTGAAGCTGCTGGCGTCTCTGGAGTCCCAAGAACCTCTAAATGCAGGATCCTTGAGAGGTTGGATGTGCATAAAGCCATACAACCTTTTGACCTCCCCTAACAAAAAAAAAGAGAAATGTTTGTAATGGGATTAGAATTACATAAAGACAAAAATATACAAGTCAATACAATATGTCATGATACCGAGAAGTAGAATCATAGTTTATTATACTATATTATAATAGAGATTATTTTGTGTGAGAATCACTTGTATGATACCAAGGAAGCAGAAAATAATGAGATTCCAGTAATTCCCCATCTAAATCACCTTCATTTTTGAGGCAATGCAGTTGCTCCAGCCAAAATTCTACACAGTCTTTGTGAAGAATTTCCCACCAGCTTTTTTTTTTTTGGTTACTTGTGCTTCACCCATCGATGAAGCTCCTTTCACCACTTTGTAAGTAATCATCATGTTGATGCAAGGACTGCTGAATGTCTTGGATCGAGCTATTATCTGTGTCTGCTCTTAAATTGCAAGGACAACCATCAGTTTCTCTTACTGTCTTAAAAAATTATCTTTGGGGTCACTGTTTGTGTTGTATGCATTAAGCCACAAAATCTTCCTTGAGAATCCATCCATGGCCCCATTTATACATATGCCAAAAGGTATTAATCTGTCATATGAATCAACATGCAAAACAAACTTTAAAAAGCTCTTCTGTTGAGTCTCATATGCCTTCTCCAGTGCCTACTGGAACCAGACTTGAACAAATTAAACAAACATCATCTTTTTGAACATGTATTCCCTTTTCTTTACACATCCAACAGTAGCCATGCAGAGCCCCTGAGCTCTCCAGAAAGAGAAATCGCTTCAGAAATCGCTTCAGTGTTTTTCAGACTTACAATAATACCATGTCTTACAATTAGAAAGTGGACCTGTAGGAAAGACAATGGGGCAGAATGATTTATGGTGCATAGACAATTTGTTGCAGTTGGAGTACTTTACTCTTGTTAACATGATATAATAAATAAAGGGATATTATTTCAAATCCTCAATTATAAATATAATTCAATGAATAATAAATAAGTCTACACAAAGCATCATAACTGTCCATTCATAATGTCAAGTATTTGGAAGAGTAATATAAAAAGGTCACTACAAGAGTTTAAAAACAAAATATTTTTTATGCTTTTAGTCTGTTAAACCTTACCTTCTCATTCACAAACATGGAGCTGATGGCCTGATCCAACTCTCGCTGTTCTTGCAGAAAATCTATGAATCACTGATCCATCCAAGAAAAAGGCTAATGTATACATGAAAAAGCACAAACTAGTAGCTCCCGCTACTCACCCCCTCTCTACTCAGTAATTAAACAGGAAATATAACCAAATATATATACACCCACCTACACCACTCATGTGACCAAACCCAGCTATACAAAAATCACAAAACAAAATAGAAGACAAACATTTTCAGCACTTACATTCCAGCCCCTGGTTATTACACATTAAACCTGTAATAAAGACAATATTAAAGTATTATCCCAAAGTATTTAGGAAATGTCTATGCTTGTGTATATGCAGGTGCAAGTGTTCAAATGTTCATATAGTTCATCCTTGTAGCTGAGTAAAAGTTAATATTCAAGTCAAGTTTACATCAGAATTAGTCATAATTAGTCTGTAGATTCCTGTTTCAAGAAGATGACAAATCTTCATAATTGGCCTTGTCAAACAGGTACTCACTCTTTGTTTGAATGACCTTGCCTATGATCCTTGAATTTCTAGGTGCAATATTGTCCACTACAAGTACGACATCTTCCAACTGAAAGTTGCGTGTCTTTACCTTTCACTTTTGCAGGTGGTAATGAAGGCTTTGTTTTTAGAAGAAGGAGATTATTACTGTAGGTGTTAAAGCCTCCAAATCGATTGGGATCCAATAATGTTCTAGTTATGGATCAATTATTAAGTACAAATTCTACCTCACAAAAGAGTGTTCGAAGACCCTCTTCATCCACACTTTGCCCTCGAAGAATGTAAATTAAGATTTTCTTTATGGATCTGATGAGCCTTTCCCAGATCCCTCCATGGTGGGAACAGGTTGGAGGATAAAAGGTCCATTTGATCTTCTTTTTAAGAACAACATTGTTGATCTCGTTCAGCTCCGACAAAGATTGTTCCATTATCTGAACGCATTTCGGCCACTTTACCTCGTTGAGCAATAAAACTTTTATTGCTCTTAATGTGTGAATGAATGAATCAGTGTCTAATGATGCAATTGTTTCAGTATAAACAACTCTTATGGCCAACCTCATTAGGATAACTTCGTAAAGCTTTATGATGGTTCTTTCTCGCTTGATCTCAAAAGGGCCAAAACAATCTATGCCAGCATATGTAGTTTTTTTTTTGGGTGAAACTCAATCTCGAATCCTTCTTAAGAAAACAATGGGATCAAATATCGCTGTCTAAGGGCAGCCAGCATGTAATTCTGTTCATTATGTCCCACCTCCTCATGAATTTGGTATTTGGTAACTTAGCTATATGCCAGTCTTTAGCCAATATTATCGGATGAATAGAATAAATATCAGTGCCTTACCAAGACGTCTACCAACCTTGACAATATTAGACTGAAGCATTGGATTAAGGCTATAGAGAGGACTATTTCGCTTAACAACTCCCTCTTTTCATAGACTTGTCAACTTCTCAGCAAATTTCTTCATTTGACAGAATTTAATTTCCATTTCAGCCTTTTCCATTGAAAGCAAATCCATATACACTGTGAATTTAAACTTATGCATTTCCTTTTTAACTTTCATCCTCTGTTGATATGGATTTACACCAGAACAAACAAGAGATAGCTGCAGTTGTTTCCTTTCCTTGCCAAGGTAGATCAAGATTTTTCTCACATGAAGGATCCATGCTTCTTTAATCGAGTGCACATGGAAATTAATTGATGCGATGTGACAATCAAAGACCTCTTTAGCTTCAACCATATTAACCAGATCTCTTTTGTCCTCAGAATCCTTTGTTTTGATCATCGGTTCCTTTGACCACTGCTTTCAGACACTCAGGAATTGTTCTGGGTTTTTAATGGTGTAACTTTTACTTTGCTTACGAGAAGAGTAGAATATGCCAGCAGTTGCTTATTATGATGCGGCAGATACAATACCACACTGTATCCCTGCTCAATTGCATCTGAAAAATTATGCAATTGAGCAGAACTTACTTCTCAAATGCCTATCAGGCTTCATACGTCTTCTGATCTCAAAACTCTCTAAGTGATGATCATCCAGCCAGTTCATCAAACGGTGAACATACACAGTTGGAATAACATTGTCCAATCCAATTATTTCTCTGCGCAAATTTTACATGTTTAGGTGACAAAAATCCCAAAGGATCATACAGTAAATGGAACTAACTACTGAGAGAATTCCTCTCCTAGTAAGAGGTCTATCCTTATCTATTACCTTGAACTGAAAGGCGTCTGATTCAGCACACCATTGCACTCCCAACACTCGTTCCAGTGGCAAAGTATCATGATCCAAATCCATAGCCTTTACTTTGTCTCTCCATCCTTCTCAGGTATCTCAGCCAATACAGCATGGCTGTTACTCAACTATTTTTATCCTCCTTCATAACACATACTAGTGAGATCCTTGTACAGCATCTACTTCAGAAGGAACAGAAACAAGGCAGTCATCCATGTAGAGGTTATAAAAAAACAACATCCAGTGTCTTGAAATCAAATCAATCCTACACAATGCTACACTTGATGGGGATGTTGCACCATACAAATGGACCACCATTCTGTATTCCACTCGATTGTTTATGTTTGCTGTTTATGTTACCTTCTGGCCACCACAAGAATCTCAGGATGTCACAGTCTCCTGGATGAACTCTGACTTGATGGATTCAAGATGTCGGCCATCATGGCAACAAGTAGTAAGTTGTTGTTGTTTGTATAGCTCTTTTAACAACGACAATGTGGACAGACTGACTGTTCAGTATAAAATGTGACACTGTTGATAAAAAAGTCTCACAACCTTTATCTTTCTTGCACCACTACACAGCCCATGTACAGCACCAAGAACATTCCATTCCTTCCTGTTGTGCATTTCACAGCACTTATTAAAAGTGCACAATTTTTTCAGAATCCCGATACAGTTTAATGCAGAGACAGTGTGACCATTGAAGAAGGAACGACAGCCACAATCAGATCAAACGTACAAGTGTAGTGTCCCCCACTGAAGACCCTCTACTGACAGCAAGGAACACAAGGGAAGTAGACCAGATGATCACAATATGAAATTGAATATGAATAGTCTTCTCTCTGCCTTATAATAATTTGAATATACTTTGGGGTTTTGTTCATTGGTTTCTGAAATTTTATTTGAAAATTACAAATGCAGCATTAAATTAATGCAACATTAAATTTGAAAAATAACTTAGAATAAACAAAGGTCCCATAGACCTAAACAAACATTTATTATTTTTAAAGCCTTCAGCTCATCTGCATTTTTTGGTCTCTTGTTTCTTATTAGGTCTGGTGACTTTGCTGGCCAGTCAAGCACACCAACACCATGGTAATTTAAACAGCTTTTGGTGCTTTGGCCAGTGTTGGCAGATGCCAAATCCTGCTGGAAAATGAAATCAGCATCTTTAAAAAGCTGGTCAGCAGAAGGATGCATGAAGTGCTCTCAAAATTTCTTGGTAAACGGGTGTAGTGACTTTGATTTTAAAAAAACAACACAGTTGACCAAAACCAGCAGATGACATTGCATTCCAAATCATCCCAGACTGTGGAAACTTAACACTGGACTTCAAGCAACTTGGGCTATCAGCTTCTCCACCCTTCCTCCAGACTCTAAGTCCTTGGTTTCCAAATGAAATACAAAACTTGCTCTCATCTTAAAAGAGTATTTTGGACCACTGGGCAAACATTTGTCGTTTACCCTCATTGTGGAGGGTGTCAATGATTGTCTTCCCCATGATTGTGTAGCTTAGTGAACCAAATTGAGAGACCATTTTGATGGCTCATTAAAACTGCATGTGTTCTGAGTCGATTAGCTGTTTGGCATGTCACCATATTCTAATTTTTTGAGATAGTGAATTGGTGGGTGTTTGTTAAATGTGAGCCTTGAACTACTTCAGTCTGTGTGTACTGAATTTATATAATACACAAGATTCACTATTTGAATTGAATTTCTGAAATAAATGAACTTTTCCACGACAATGAAATTTATTGAGATATACCTGTAACTGTAAAAAGCCTGAAAATAAGCTTTTTTTGCACAGACCTGTGTAATGGGGAAATAGCGCCACCTTTTGGTAAACAGTCAAATTGGCAAATTTTACCTTCCCAGAAAACCATTAACAATGTTTTTTTTTTTTATTTCATGGACATGCAGTGAAAAAATGTGGTAACTAACAATACATAAAAGCCAATGTATATATATAATATATAATCAGATTAATATAAGTTTAATTTAGTTGCTGTTTTCACATAAAACATCTTTTTATAACATATTTAGTTTATTCCATAATGTCCTATGGGTTTCTGAAGTGTGCCACTTGTCTCCTCCCTGGCCTTGACAAATGGTGTCCCACTGTCGGATCGTAACCTAGAAACCGGCCAATAAGGTCATAATGATGGCGGGGCAGGATGGCCTGAAAAAGAGCAAGTCTCTGATAGTCCTCTGCTCTGATGACGCCGTGAGGGAAATTGGAAGGATTTGGTAGATCAGGGAAGGGATCATTGATGTAGTAATAATATGGGGGAATGCCGAAATGGTTATGCCTCATTTGCTTAAATTTCTTTTTGTAAACCTGTGAATTTTAAGAGTGAAGCATCAGTGAAGTTCACACTAAATGGCAATTTAGTTTAAAAATTAATTTACTATTTCTGTACCTCTTTCCAGTCTGTGTCTCCCTGCTCAGTGTCAGCTTAAAAATCCATTGCACACACAAAAAATAAAAAAAATAACAGAGACATTAGGCATTTATGAAATCACAAAAATGCAGATGTGTAGAAAAAAAAGTGTCATGTCTTAGGCTAGTATTGAACTGTCCACAGAGTTGAAATAAGAGTGCCTGTGTCTGTTATACAGTCTATGCTGTTGTGGTCTCCTGAAAGGCAAAACAATAACCTATGCCAATACGCTTAGACATTTTCATGACAGTGTATGCAAAACTTTTATTTACATACACACCGATCAGCCACGATCACCCCAAGTGATCACAATTTGTTTCTTGTCAAACTCACTTAGAACAACTTTGAGAATTGACTAATACATCACACCCCTTGACAGATGCAGAATATAATGAGTAATCAATGTTGTTCACTTCACCTGTAGGTGATTTTTTGTTATAGCTGAATGGTGTACATTTTTTGACAATATACACTTCAATCTAGCACTAGTAGTGTTAGCTACAGCTGAGTACTGGTCCATAATAATTTGTTTACAATGATTGGGAGGAGAGAGGAAAAGCCTAGTGGTCCATGGTCCAGTTCTACAACAAATTTGATAGACTGAATAAACAATATCTATAATGTCTGGACTTTGAACAGTGCATGAGGTGTCATTTAATCTACAGATAGAGCTCCAAAGTCAGCTAAAATGGCTACATAACAGTTATAACGTGGCAATAACTTTGTGATCTATATCAAGCAGGTCACTTGACAAGTGCAGAAGCTTCCAAGTTTGCTAACAGCACAGACTCTCACAGAGCAAAGCGATCACATGACCAGTGCACACTATCTGCAGTTTAACTCTATAGAGTGTATGTGTGATGTGCCGATACCTCCAAAGTCGCGGTACACAAAATGTTTCCAAAGTGACACATCTTGAGTTACAGAGTGCAGGTATCTGCATACTTCAGACAGCTTTAGGATCGATGGAACATCCAGCAGCAACATTATACTTAAAAGCAGCTCAGGGGGCAGCACAGTGAGACCAAACAGTGCAGGCAGACCCAGTGCTGCAGAGTGAGCAGGAAACAAAAACATAGACATTTTGTGTATAAGTGGGGACAAATCTACTGTAACTAGTGTGCAAAGAGGTAGAACAGTAAAGTCAGAGCTGGCTCTGATTTAAGGATATACTGTACCTTCTCTAGCTCTTGCAATGAGTGGGTAAACCAACTGGTCCTTAAAAACATGAGACAGTTTCTGTATATCTCTGTAGACCAGTCCAGCATTTCCACCTACGAGGACAAAACCTCTTTAATTCACCAGACAAATTATTAAAAGCAGTGTCCATGGAAACGTGTACAACAAACACACTTTACATCATCATACAACTGTACATAACAGATAATACGAAAAAAAAAAAATAGTTACAAAGTCTTCTATAAGCCTAAGTACATTTACAGCATTTGGCAGATGCAACTTACAATATGTCTTTTTTTATACAACTGATACATGCAATATAGCATATGAATATAACAAGTTCTTTTATGTTCCTCGTAATTATAATGTTCAGTTGTGAAATATCATACAAAATTCTTTACAGAGCTAGACAGTGGTGATATACTTGTTTAAATATAAAAGCTCGTTTATGATGTACTGCAGTTACATATAACAAAAGCAACCTTTATTTTTCACATATACATTTCAGCACAGTGAAATACTTTACTTTGTTCAGTATAACTGAGTTTGTTAGGAGGTTGGGGTCAGCACAGAGTCAGCCATGATATCAGAGAGGGTTAAAGACATTGCTCAAGGGCTGGGGCTGAACCCCTGGCCTACTATCCATGAAGATAAAGACTAATGACATGAAGATATTTTCATTTGATGTACATTGTGTCATAAACCACACCTGCCCACTCCTTAGTCACATAATCATCAGGATTTAGTGCCAGCTTCTGTGAAAACTCTTCTGTACCATTTGTCTTCATGATGGCTGTGAGAGGTGACACAATGAAAACACCATCAACTGCAGCTACAATAAATATTCATGCAATAAGAACACCTATGTAATGGAAACAGCACGCATACTCTTTACGACAAGTGTTTGGCCCTTCAGCACACCAACCATCTGAACTGGGCTGTTCTCACAGAATGGGTGAAAGTACTGCAGCCTGCAGAGACACTCTATTGCATGCCAGCCACTGGGCATTTCTCCAGATCTGATGTCACAACCCTGCACTCATCACATAATCAAACCAAATGACACATTTTAAACACCCAAATAAACCACCAAGCTTTCTGGGTTTGATTGGTAAAAGTGACAACAAAAAAATGCAATAATGCAATTCAATGTAAGTACTGTGCAAAAGTCTAATACACTAAAAATTTTAATACTAATATTGTCTTAGAATTAGACTTACAGTATGTATGACATGCATTAATTGGTTGGTAGTGATTTGTGTGACCTCTGACCTGTGGCAGGAAGCCGGTCTCCAGCAGTAACACGTGGGCTGCTAACAGCAGGCAGTCCGAGGTGCTGTTACACTGCACAGTCTGGTACAGTGTCTCTAGAGAGGGAGGAACCTTATCTTTCTCAGCTTCACAGCACAGCATGGGACCAGGGATGAAGAGCCCCATTGCCTCCTGCTCAGCCTCACCTCTGTCCATATCAGTCTCCTCAGTCTCACATGTAGCATATGTACTGTCTGGGCTCTCATGGTTGCTGGTGGTGCCTGACTGAAGGAATCAACTCAGACTTGATGAAAATGTTATACATATATTTGCTTATTAATTATTACAAGGAACAAGTCACAGTCTGAAACGTTGGCTAATAATAATAATATAAATGGCTTCTCAGAAAACAAAAAACAGATTTCTGACTCATTAAAAGCTGGTATATATATATATATATATATATATATATATATAATAGAAAATATAGAAAATACTATCTTATAAGCAGAGACGAGAAATAGAGAAATATGCCAAAAAGAATATTACAATAGTTGAGAGAAACCTATTGTAAAAACTTCCACATCAACTCTACATATTTGTTGTAAAAACTCTACATATTTGTTGTAAAAACTTCCACATCAACTCTTTACATATTTGTTGTCTTAAATATGTAATGCAACAGTAGTTAGTAGTAGTAGGAATACATAATAATTGTTTATCATTTTTAATCTGAATTTTTGAATTCGTATAAGCTGTTTGTGACAAAGTCCACTGTAAAAAGCGCTATACAATTTACCCTGCATGGAATAGTGTATAAAAAAATCTGAAAATGTGACATCACACCACTTCAGAAAAGTGTATTATGACATCATTAACACAATACTAATATTATATTGTCATATCACACACATCTCAACACTCACCTGGTGTGTAACTAATCCAGTGGGACTCTGAGGTGTGTTCTGATCAGCAGAAATGTTGCTGTTACTGTGAAATGGAAGCATCTAAGATCAACAACAGCTCAGCCACAAAGCGTCAGACCACACTGTGTGCTCATGAAATAGTGGTGTAAAGTGTAGCATGGTTTATCTTGTAGAGTTTAGAGTGGTGTAAAGTGTAATGTTGTGTAAAGTGTAGAGTTGTGTAAATTGTGTAAAGCTGTGTAAAGTTGTGTAATGTGGCATAATTTTTTTTATTTAGAGTGGTGTAAAGCATAGAGTTTAGTGCTGTGGAGTTTCAAGTGATGTAAATTGTAGAGTTTAAATTGGTGTAAAGTGTTGAATAATGTAAAGTGTAGAGTTTAGTGGTGTAAAATGTAGATCAGTGTAAAATGTAGAGTCTAATTTGTTAACTGAAAAAGTGTAGAGTGGTATAAAGTGTAGAGTTGTGTAAACTGTGGTAAAAGTGTAGAGTTTAGAGTGGTGTAAAGTGTAACAACCCAGTCTCATGGCAGTTCATGACATAGGTCAAGAAATGTAATGTATTTGATTCGTATTCGTGGACACGAAATTCCTTTTTTTCACCTGCATTACCCGTGAGCCTCAGCATCCGTTGCTATGGAGACCGAGCCAGTCCGCTTTGCGATTGGGTGATTTCTGTAGGCTTTCAGGGTATTGCGAATTCTAAGTGTACAAATTTGATCATTACATTCAAGTAACATTACCTGGGAAGTGGTTTGAGAGCAATGAAGAAGAATTCGCTGCCTGCAGAAATCAGGAGAATCAAATAAAACGGATGGTCATGACATCGTATCAAGCACACTTTCGTGTTTATGTGTTGAAAGAAAGATGAGGATATCATTAAAAGAGAATCGGCGGTGGGTCATCATGTAGTTTTAGCTGACGTCTTCAACAAGTAGATATGGCTCATGGGTGCTTTAGTATTTAGTTTACTGTGTGATTTGACACACCAAATAGATGGATAAACGGCTTTTCTCAGAAAAGAAACCATAGCACAATGGTTAGTACCCTACAGAATATAAAGCAATAAAAACAAGGATAAAATCTCCTGGTTAAATGTTGAGTAATGTAGTGCTTAAAGTTTAAAAATTAATAACAAACGAGCAAAAACAATGCTTCCGAAAGGCAGAAAGAAAATGTGCTGCAGACACGAAAGATGCTTCCTAGATACATTAGATCAAAAGTCGAGCTAAGTGACACGAAAGAAAGGGAAATTCGTGTCCACGAACAAGAATCAAATACATTACATTTCGTGACCTATGTCACGAACTGCCGTGAGACTGGGTTGAGTGTAAAGTGGTATCATAACAGAAAGGGGAACTAAATCCTGAATGAGGGTGTTTAACCAGCTGTGTGATGGTCATGTGTAAACACACCTTTATCTAAGAGAGAACTTACCAGAGTCCAGCTGAAGGCAGCACGACCTCTTTGACCTGGGTGCTGAGTTGGGTCAGTGTCGGTTCTGGTCCCTCAAGCTCCACTCGGCTCGTCTGTTCGATTACTCTCACTCTTATCTGTATGTTACTGCACAGGGGGAAACAGTTATCACACCTCAGTCCAGGAGAACAGACACGCTTCTATATGTGACGTGTTTGTTGTGGATTGTTGCTACAACTTTTAACATAAACCTTTAGCATACTGCACACTGGGTCAAACCTCCACTCCCACTTTAACATATGACTATTACCGCGACTGTATACTAATATTATCATGATGTGAACCGCTGTTAGTTAGTTAGTTAGTTAACTAATAACCGAGTTGATGATTCATGCTGCTGCCTAGCGCGCATTAGCTGCATGGTTTAATTACCTAAGTTATTAAGCGGCACTAGATTTCCAAAGTTGACAAACATTAAGCGGCACTGTTTTCTGTTTTATTCTCATTGTTGTACAAATAAAATTACCTGTTTTCAGTGAACACTACGGGGCCGGTGGTGTCCTCCGTGTTCCCTGTCGTTTCCTCCTCATCGTCTCGATTAACATAATAATAAATAATTACTACAGGGGTTGCAGTTCCTATCGCCACCAGCAGGGAGCGCCAAGGAAGATTCTCTACAGCCGCCCTAACTGCACTCATAAACCTCTTCATTATTAACTTCTCGTTAATAAAGTTAACTTCTTCATTATTATCTCTCGTAATCGCACAAAGTTCGATGTTTTTCTGAAAGCTCCGCGTTCTTTTGCAATATTTACTTTTACGTCTGTTCTGCTTCTATTCTCTATGACGTCACGGACATCGATTGGTGACTGAAAAAAAAACACGTTCAAGTTTAAAACCAAAACACATAAATAATTCATATCATGGGCACCGAAGAGATTACAAGACGCACGAAGCTAACATTATTTGACTCATAATTTTACCTTAATTATTCCATAGATTTTTTTACACTCACTTAAAAATCATTCAATTTTATTTGTATAGCGCTTTTAAAATGTTTAAACAAATTCATATGCATTGATCCCTAATGAGGAGATAAATTATGTATTTTCTACCTCTTGTGCACAGCTCGAAAATACATAATTTATCTTTTGATTTGCTCTTTGAACAAGTAAAACAGAACAAAGGACAGTGAACAATATGGTTTGGAGTCAAAATCCAAAACTGTCTCTAACTCTGGAAGTTTTGTGATAAAGTGAGATTAAATTAAACCCAAATGCACATGTCTAACCAAGCATGCCTAAACATACATAGTTATGTGCTGCAAACCCCAACTGCCATTTTTTTAAATGTGAAATTCCTGTGATTGTTATTGTAACCAGCAACTTAAACCCAGTTTTCAGGAACCAGATGTGGATATCTAGGACGGTAAGGTGTTTTTGTTGTGTTTTTTTTTTTTTTTTTTTTTTTTTTTTTGTGCACAACACATTGTACCCCATTGGCTGGCCAGGGAGTAAGCAGGGGATCTCAGTTGATTATTCTTATGACTATGGCTGTGTGCTTTGCTGGCTCTGATCCTATGGATTTGATGGAAACTCACATCCAGTGTCCTACCTGTTTGGGCATTGAACACCTCAGGGAGGCTCTCCTTATGCGTAACGGTATGGAAATTGAAGTGAGACAACAACAGCTTTCAAGATTCTAACCAGAGTTTTGAGCCACTTTCTTGCAGACTGCCCTCCCAGCTTGACCATGCGATAACAAGCAATCAGCAAGAAGGGACCTCTAAAGAAAAAACATGTATCATCAGCTCCAATGTAGACCTGACCTGGTGGCATGTACAATGACACACAAGATATGGGTATGGGTAACATGCCTCCCTGATGAGGTCGTAAAACAGATGCTGGCACTTCTATGGCTAAGGTCCTTGGATGACCTGAGCCATGCAGGCTTTAGGATAAATCACATATTCTACAGGGAAAGCAGATGGGCTACTGACACAGGCCAGACATCAAATATGGCTAGAACAGTCTAGATCAGGCATCACCAAAAGGCCGTCACTCGGTCCGGATCCGGACCGAGTGACGGGTCTGCCCGGACCCGTTAAAATTGTAATATTATCATATTAAGCATGGCCTTATTATAATCTAATATTATAAGATTATATAAGCTCTTTGATAATAATAAAAAGATAAATCTTTCATTCATGCGCAGTTAATCTAGTTATTACGACAGGAGCGTCATCAAAAGCCAAGCCAAAAACAGATTGTTTCTGTTCCATACTCCAGAGCAGAAGCTGGCAGGACAATTAAGATTCAAACTGCTGGCAGGACAGTTACATGCCCATTTCTCTCACTAGGAACGGAGGATGGAAAGGGAGTAAGGAGAGGTGGAAAGGAGAGAGGAAAAAGGGAGCTGCTCAAAGCTCTGCACTTTTCTTTTATTCAGTAAATTCTGCCCTGTTCAATTTTACTTGAAATGTTCTTTTGCCTAAGGTTCCTGTGTTATTAATGTAGTTAATGTTTTAAAAAGGGGCAGCTAAAAAGACTTTTGTTTAATTTTTTTCTTAAAGATTAAAAGCACTTTTATTTTATTCAAAAGATTCTGAATTTTACATTGCTTGAAATATAGGCCCTAAGTTCAGGCTGCTGAAAGCTGTGTTTGCACTTTTTATTTATTTTATTCAGAAGAAATTCAGTGTCTGTTGTCTGTTACTTGACATGTAGTAAAGACAACTACAGTATTGTTTTCCATTCAAGTGCCATACAAGTTCAGACTTTGAAAACACTTGAAATTTAACAATAAATTATATAGAAATGCATGTGCGTTACTGATTTTATTAACATGACGGTACAATGTTTTAGGTGACAATATAAGAGTCGGACCTTTGCTGGGAGTAAATTTTAGTAACTGGACCTCTTTGAATTTTAAGTAAATTCCCATAGATTACTGAAGGCATGCAACATAAAGTGCATCTGCACAACCTAGTCTAAACGCTACAAAAAACTACAAAACAACACACAAAAGACAATACACAAAAGCAGCACCAACCAGTGTACATACTGTATATTCTACAGTACATGTGCAAAAATACTGTACAAACAAAACAAAAATGCAAGAATCAGACTGTCACTTGCTGGGAAAATTAGCAAAGTTGGCTTAAATCAAAAAGCAGATCAATGTCATCCAAAGTGCAAAGTAACATTGAACTGAAATTAATGAAAATTATTAAAGTGATGCAATATAAAGAGATGCACTGACAAGATCTTGAAGGCCATGAGATTTCTGCAAATCTTTAAACAAAAAGAGTCTTTAAACAAAATCCAAAGAAACATTTTTTGATTACCATATACAAATGTGATTATTTTTGTATCATATTTGATAAATCAGGGATTTATGGCAATTTACTGACCACACAATGTTTTTTCCTAACAAAAACAAAGACTGATTATTGCATTTGGAATGTTTCAAACATTTCTTTTCTTTCTTTTTTTTTCTTTTCCAAACAGGAACCTTTTTATAGCTTTTTCATTTCATAACCTTTACATTTCATAACACTGTACTTTTGTGACATCTGAATATCCATACGAAACACTAATATTTATGTATTTTGAATTTTTTCTCTGACTTGGTAAATATAACATATAGACTATTGTAATCAGTTAATTGTTACTGAAATTTGATATTGACAAAAGACAATTATTAGCAAGATACATTAGGTTGCATCAAAAACCTCATATACAATGTCACTTGAAAGTTTATGAACCCTTTAAAAATTCCTATATTTCTGCATAAACATGACCTAAAACATCCTAAGATTTTCCAAAAGCAGATAAAGTGAACCCATCAAACAGATCAAATATATTATACTTAGTATTTTTTATTCAGGATAATGTTATATGTATATGTAATATTATATACCTGTGATAAATGAACCTCTCAAATTCCCAGTATCCCTCTAAGCTGTTGTGCAGGACCGTAGTTATTTAGTTATTGCTGCACAAGGGCTCACAACAGATACTGAAAGCAAAGGTTCACATACAGTACTTTGCAAGTCACATATCTGTAATGCTGGATAATTTTTTTCAATAATTAAATGAACAATATTTTTGGCTCATTTCATTGATTGCATTCACTTTGTTTATTTTTAGGACTTCTACAAAATCTGATGTTTTTTTGTCATATTTATGCAGAAATATAGAAATTACTAAATGTTTCAGAAACTTACAAGCAACACTGTAAATGTTTCAGTTCCATTAGATTATATGAAGATGACATTTTAATTTTTAATTAGTTTAATCAGTAATAAAACATAAAAACTTGAACTTGGCACTGTTGCATGAGTAATACAGATTACATTATGAATTGCAATACAGTGCTGACTAAGGATTAAGTATTGATACACATATTCAACACCATTGTACTATAAAATTCTGTATAAAATATACATTTATTATTATTTGCTCCAATAAAGTATATATTCATATTAAAAAATCAGTACCAGCATATATGCTATTTGTACCATAGCATTTTCAAAATGAGCAAAGGTATCCCTGCAAAAAACACTCTAGTCAGTCCATGAAGGCAGCCATACTGGAAATCACAGCCTAAAGCCTGCTATTGTCTGCAGAGCATGAGAAAAACCACTAGGGGGCAGGACACAGGTATGAGATTGTATTGTATACAACAGGTTTTTGAGGAAAGTATATTTTACTGCGGGTATTACAGGGGTCTCAGAATCTCAGTTATCAAATATAATACCTTTGGCGTTACAGGGTTAAGAGAGTCAAGACGTCTAAGATGTACACAAACAGGCCAAGGAGTAATTCTCTCTAACTCACTCATTTTCTACCGCTTATCCGAACTACCTCGCGTCATCGGGCAACGAGGCAGGATACACCCCGGACACAGTGCCAACCCATCGCAGGGCGCACACGCACACGCACACGCACACGCGCACACACACACACACACACACACACACACACACACACACACACACACACACACACACACACACACACACACACACACACACACAACCCCGACCCTGGAGGTGTGAGGCGAACGTGCTAACCACTAAGCTACCGTGCCCCCCGGGAGTAATTCTATTCACTATTATTGGGGTTTCCTTCATTTGTTCACTGTGCTTTGACAGTATTATTTTATTTTATTTTTTTTCTAGTATTATTTTATAAAAATCTTGTAAAATTTGCATTATTAAAACAGTCCACATAAATGTTTTTGTAATATGATTCTGAAATGTCCTGTTGGTTTCAGATGAAGCTTCTCCTGGTGCGTGGTACTCGCCCGCCTGGCCTCAGCTGGCGTCCCAAGAGAGGTCTTGTTGGCGGTTCATAAACTAAAAACGGGTCAATAAGGTCATCGGGTGAGCGTGGCAGGATGGCCCGCAGAATAGTAGGTCGCAGTAGCTGGCGTCCAAAGGGAGGTCCCATTGGCAGTTCGTAACCTAGAAATGGGCCAATAGGATCATAGCTTGGGCGTAGCACAATACCCCGTAGAATAGCAGGTCTCCGATTGAACCCCTGTCTGATGATGCTATGCGGAAGAATGGGTGGTATAGGACAGACAGGCACTCGGAGATAAGGAGTAGCATGGGAAGCGTAAAACCTCGATCTGTATTTGTACCATGCCTTCTTTTGCTGATATTTCTTTTTGTAAAGCTGTGAATTTTAAGTAAGAGAGAAGCATCAGTGAAGTTCACACTAAATGATGTTTGAGTTTAAAATTTTTTCTAATTTAGCATTTTCGATGTCTGTACCTCATTCCAATCTGCGTCTCTGTGCTCAGTGTCAGCTTGATAATTCATTGCACACACAAAAAAACATTAAAGACATTATTCATTTATGAAATCACAAAAATGCAGACAGTGTCAAATGCAAAAGGTCAAAAAGCACTGGAATGTGTACAGAGTTAAAATATAGAGAGAGTGCATTAGAGCGGTTGTCTGTTATACAGTCTGTGCTGTTGTGGTGTACTGAAATGCAAAACAATAACTTATGCCAGTTTACTTAGACATTTGCATGGCAACATATGCAAAACTTAAACTTAGAAACACAATGATCAGACACAATCAGCTCACGGGGCCATTGACGTAGCTTTTGACAATGTTATTTCAGCCCTGTTGTATAGCCATCTCAATTCGGTTCTTGTCAAACTCACTTAGATCGACGTTGAGAATTGACTAATACATCGCGGTCCTGGACAGATGCCATTGTTATATAAATAATAAGTTATAGAAATAATCAACGTTCTTCACTTCACCTGTAGGTGGTTTTAATGCTATAGCTGATCGGTGCACATATTTTAACAATATACACTTCGATCTAGCACTAGTAGTGTTAGCTACAGCTGAGTATTATAATAATTTGCTTAAAATGAATAGGAGGAGAGAGGGCAAGATGGACTGAATAAACAGCATCTATGACTTCTAGACTTTGGACAGTGCATGAGGTATCATATAAGCTACAAATAGAGCTTCAAAGTCGGCTAAAATGGCAAATTCTTCTTAACAGTTACAATGTGGTGATAATGCTAATGATCCAATGTTGTGACCTAGATTTATCAGGTCACTTCACAAAAGTAGAAGATTCCTAGCTTGGTAACAGCACAAACTCTAACAAAAAAATTACCAGCTCTATCTGCAGTTTTACTCTGCCTGTGTGATGTGCTGGTACCTCCGAAATCACGGTACACAAAATGTTTCCAAAGTGAGGCATCGTGAGTAAAAGAGTTCAGGTGTCTGCATACTTCAGACAGCCTTAAGATCGAGGGAACATCCAGCAGCCGCATTATCCTTAAAAGCAGCTCAGGGGGCAGCACAGTGAGACCAAACAGTGCAGGCAGACCCAGTGCTGCAGAGTGAGCAGGAAACAAAAACATAGACATTTTGTGTATAAGTGGGTACATATCTATTGTAATTAGTGTGCAAAGAGGTAGAATATTAAAGGGCGAGCTGGCTCTGATTTATTGATATACCTTCTCTAGCTCTTGCAATGAGTGGGTAAACCAAATGGTCCTTAAAAACACGAGACAGTTTCTGCATATCTCTGTAGACCAGTCCAGCGTTTCCACCTACAAAGACAAAAACTCTTTAATTCAGCAAATAATTAAAAGCAGGGTCAATGGAAACGTGTACAACAAACACTTCACATCTTCATACAACTGTACATAACAGACCATAAGTACAAAAAAGTATTTCCAATGTCTTCTATAAGTCTAAGTGATTAGGTAACAGAGGATTCTAGCATATGACTGTAAATTATATTATGTTCCTCATTATTATAATCTTAAGTTCTGAAATGTCATACAAAATTCTTTACAGAGCTAAACAGTGGAGTTACACGTGTTTAAAAGTAACAGCTCTCGCATGATAATAGAGAGGGTCAAGCTCAATGCTCAAGTGCTGGGTCTGAACCCCTGATCTACCACCCAAAAAGATAAAAAACTAATGAAGTGAAGATATTTCATTTAATGTAGTTAGCGTCATATACCATACCTGCCCACTCCTTATTTACGTAATCTTTAGGATTCAGTGCCAGCTTCTGTGAAAACTCTACTGCACCGGTTGTCTGTATAGTGACTGTGAGAGGTGACACAATGAAAACACCATCAGCTGCAGTTACAATGATTAGTCATGCAATAACAACACTTATGTAATGAAAACAACATACATACTCTTTATAATAAGTGTTTGGCCCATCAGCATGCTAACCATCTGAACTGGGCTGTTCTCACAGAACGGGTAAAAGTACCGCAGCCTGCAGAGGCCCTCTGTTGCCTTCCAGCCACTGGGCATTTCTCCGGCTCTGACATCACAACCCTGCACTCATCACATAATCAAACCAAATGACACGTTTTAAACAACCAAACAATCACCAAGCTTTGTTTGATTGGTAAAAGTGACAACATAAAATGTAACAAAGCTACACAATGTAAGTACTTTGCAAAAGACACTAAATTTTTAATACTAATATTGTTTTAGAATTTGTTGTATTTGAATTATGTATTAATGGGGTGGTTCTGTATTGTGTGACCTCTGACCTGTGGCAGAAAGCCGGTCTCCAGCAGAAACATGTGGGCTGCTAACAGCAGGCAGTCTGAGGTGCTGTTGCACTGCACAGTCTGGAACAGTGTCTGTATAGAGCGAGGAACCTTATCTTTCTCAGGTTCACAGCACAGCATGGGCTCAGGGATGAAGAGCCCCATTTCCTCCTGTTCAGCCTCACCTCTGTTCATATCAATCTCCTCAGTCTCACATGTAGCATGGCTGCTGCTGGTGCCTGACTAAAGGAATACAATCAGAGGTTTTATTAAAATGTAATAAATCTATTTACTTATTTATTATTACAAGTAAAATATAATTTTTTAATTTTAAACCTGAATTCTGAAATTCCTATAAGCCGCTTCATGATAATATCTACTGTTAAACACTGTATAACACTGTTATACAAATAAATTCCCTCAATTTATATCACACAGATCTCAGCACTCACCTGGTGTGTAGATAATCCAGTGGGACGCTGTGGTGTGTTCTGCTTATAAGCTAAAACGTTGCTGCTACTGTGAAATGGAAGCATCTCAGATCAACAACAGCTAAGCCACAAAGTGTCAGAACACACAAACTTACTAAACTGTGTGCTCATGAAATAGTGAAGAGTGATGTAAAGTGTAGCATGGTTTAACTTGTAGAGTTTAGTGGTGTAAAGTGGTATCATAACAGAAAGGAGAACTAAATCCTGAATGAGGGTGTTTAACCAGCTTTGTGATGGCCATGTGTAAACACACCTTTAGCTTTATATAAGAAAGAACTTACCTAAGTCCAGCTGAAGGCAGCACAACCTCTTTGACCTGGGTGCTGAGTTGGGTCAGGGTCGGTTCTGGTCCTTCAAGCTCCACTCGGCTTGTCTGCTCGTTTACTCTCACTCTTAACTGTAATTTACTGCACAGGGGGAAATAGTTATCACACCTCAGTCCAGGAGAACAGACACGCTTCTATATGTGACGTGTTTGTTGTGGATAGTTGCTACAACTTTTAACATAAACCTTTAGCATACTGAACACTGGGTCAAACCTCCACTCCCACTTTAACATACTATTACCGCGACTGTATAATAATATTATCATGATGCGAACCGCTGACAGTTAGTTAGTTAATTAGTTAGTTAGTTAGTTAGTTAGTTACTTCACTAATAAGCAATTTGATGGTTCGTGTTGTTTTATTCTCACTGTTGTACAAATAAAATTACCTGATATCAGCGAACACTACGGGGGCGGTGGTGTCCTCTGTGGTCTCTGTCATTTCCTCGCCATTGTCCCGATTGACATAATAATAAATAATTACTGCCGCGGTTGCAGCTACGATCGCCACCAGTAGGGGTCCCAAAGAAAGACTCTTTACAGCCGCCCAAACTGCACTCATAAAATTTACTATCTCTCGTAATCAAAGTAACGTCAATAAACACAAAGTTCGACGCTTTTCTGAAAGTTCCGCGTTCTTTTACTATTTACTGTTAGATCTGTTCTACTTCTATTGTTCTATGACGTCACACGCAAATGGCACCAAACGGATTAAGCTTCATGAAGCTGAAATGAATTCATTCATTCGAAATCATTCAAGTTAATTCAGTTTAACTTGTATAACGTTTTTAATAATGCTCTAGGCAGTTTTACAAAACATAAAATGTTAATGTAAATTTAATAATTAAAAAAAATTAACAAAAAATTAAAATAAAATAAAATTACGTTACTATATATCTCTAACGTCTAAAAAACTGTCATGAGATGTTATAAGCAAGAAACCTTGGGGAACCCACCTTCATTTGGCACCAGAGAGTGTGAATATAAATTATTATAAACACTGGAGAGTAATGTCCTTACAGTCATAACAGTGAGTTGGAGTTGTGTAACCTGAGCAACTCATAAATTAACTCATCATCTGAGTTCATTAAGATTCAACACCAACTCCTCCATGCCGAAGCCTTCAAACACTCAATGATTGAGATCCAGCATATGTATAATATTATTTTGTGTATTGTTTAAGAGATTGTTCTTCTCAAAGTTCTCATAGGGTTGGCAATTTAAATGAATAAGTACATTTGAATGTTGAATGAACTGATGATATTAAAGACTGATGCTATTAAAGTTTGTTTTGTTTTCTTTTTTGCTGTTTATTATAATTTATTTATAAAAATTATCCTATTTTTGAATAATTGAACAACAGACATGATTTCAATTAATGGCATTTAATAATCAGAAAATATATTAAGTATACAATTAACCTCTTTTTAAATATTTATTTATAAACTTCTTCAATACATTAAAAAAAGTTTCATACAATTTATGTCATAAATCTTTCTCCCAAAATAACACATTCTGCAGAAATAATAAAAGATACAAAAGACTATTACAACAACAATAATACTATTAACAATTGTAATAAATACATAAAAAAATATACAATGGTAAATAAATTTTACAATAATAATTGTAGGGGAAAAAAATAAATAAAAACGTGTAAGTAATAACAATTTTATACTCTGATGTATTCATGGTGTGAACTTACATAAAACCAAACAGTGCTGGTGGTCATATTTAAACCATTTAGTTTCCACAAAATTAGTTACAATGATCATTAGATGAAGAGCCTTTATGTCTTAAAAATATGTAATCATGGGTTGTCACGTCTTATAAACGCTTTAGAAAGATCCTTTAAATACTTTTTTCCAGTTTTAACTATAATACCAGGTCACACATCCACTTTTAGGCTTTTTGTTTTTTTCACTCAGAAAATATATTTCTTCTTGCTACTAAGAAGGCAAAAGCAATAACTTTTTTTTGTACCTGATTTTCAGTGATATTCCGTGTTCTGGTGATCGAAAAACAGCAACTTCGACATTGGGTTTTATATCTGAGTTAAGGACCTCATTTAGTGTTTTAAATATAAATGTCCGATAGTCACTCACCTAATTAGAAAGTGTGCTTTGTTGCATTTACATCAATCACACACATCATCAAAATTAGGGTAGATTTTTGAAAGTACTACACTTTGTGTAGTAGGCACACTGGATGACTTTCTGTTGTATAAGTACACAAGAGGTTGAAAATACATCATTTATATATTGACAATTAAAACAGAATAAAGGACCAAAATGAAAGTGAACAATGTGGTTTAGAGTAAAATTCCCAAGCAAACTCTTTAACTCTAAAAGTTTTGTGATAAAGTGAATCTCCTTATATGTCATGGGCCTCAGTGAACCACTTTCACTGCTTTTCTGTCATTTTTTGTGATGAGATCAAAAGCTAGTCAATATTTTACACAGTAATACCTGCGAGGCTGAAGTTTTCTATTTGCTTCCAGGTCTCATAAAATTGTTTCAACCATCTGTTGCTATACCAAATTCAAAACTTTTGCTGACTTGCAGTTAGATATACAGTACATGTCCTTCTACACACATGCATCCTAAATATGTGTAGTAGACAGATTGGGATGGACTTACATCACAAGCAGGTGGATAGCAACAAGTGGGAGACACATAAGTAAAGAAAAGTCAAATTGGGCTTTGCATTTAAATTTTAATGTTTGGCACCAAACAATAAATTTCCCTTTTTTTTTTTTACTGTATATCCATTTGTGAAGGCATGTAACTGCACTCTATTTGGGGGAGCTCCATTCTGTTTCCAAATTTAGGGCTTCAGTTAATTCTTTTTCTTCCACCATGTCTTTTCAGTGGTCTGCTGGAAAAGGAGTAAATTGTAATACTTGAATTGTAATAATTTTTAAACAAAATAATTATATTTTCTTTTTCATTTATTCATTACATTGACATTTAGGATTACACTGACTTTATTAATTTTTTATTTTGTTTTGTGAGTCCACATATTTTGGGGGTTATTTAAATAAATTAATGTTCCTGTGGAATTTCATGATAAATTAGTTATTTGAATGTTTATTTAGATATGAATGCACAGTGCATTCATATCATAGCCCTTTGTTAGACATAATATTAAAAAAAATTTAACACTATGCCACTCTGTCAAAATTAGTTTTAAATACAAACACTTCTATAGAGCACAGGGCCATAAACAAAACACTTCAAATCATTCAAGGTACAACAATTTACTACAAAAAATAGGACAGCAAATGATATACACAACAATCAAACACAGACATGAAATGATTTATGTAAATAACTCATCAAAAATTGGTCCCAGCTCTCCAAGAGCTGGGTCCCAGCTCACACTCTTACTATATTATCTAGTTTCCTGTCGTGTGGCAGACCCAAAGCGTAGGAGACATCCACCTGATATAATCTGAAAAGAAAAAAACAGCACAGTTCAAATAAAACTAACACAATTCAAAACATAAAACTTCACGCAACCAGGTAACACCTTTTTTTAAGGTGTTAAAAAAAGAAATACAAAAACAAAACCCCAGCCAACCAGACTCGTACACAAACAAACAATCAACAAAATACATGTGCTGCCACCATGCTACCCACAATAGCAACCAGTGAGCATTTCAGCATTTATGCACTTCTGAAACATTACAAAAAAAACACTAAACATTTAAAACCACGGTTACCAACTGCACACTCATTTTTCTTTAATTAAAATATGAAATACATTTACTTTCTTTGGCAGATAACAGATATAACAGTCAATGTTTGAGCATCTATCCACATCTGAGTCAAAACAATTCCCAAAGAGAAATACAATTAAAACCTTTAATCCAATCTTAATTAAAAATAAGACTAACAGGTCTACCCTGCTACTAGATATAGTTCCATTCCTGTAGAGGGCAACCTTGAGTGTGGAGAGTGTGTATAAGGTATTAGGCTAGTAGAAGGAAAGAGGTATGGCTTCCATGAGAGTTTGTGGTTTGCCAGTGTTTGAACTGGCTTCTTGGTGGGAAACTTTTGTTTCTATTGCCATTGGCCTTTTGTGTCCATCCCATTTCATGCTTAAAGCATGACAATGGATTGAAACTGATGGCTTACTTTTATTGGAGTTGGAAGAATGTAGCTACCTTATTCAAGTGTATGTCGATGGAGATGTTTTAAGTGCACAAAACAGATTTAACTCAACACGGATAAACAAATAACTTCTTATTAAATATACAATTGACCTCTATTTAAAATATGTATTTATAAACTTCTTCAATGCATTAAAAAAGTTTCTAACTCTCAAAAGACTATTACAACAACAATAATACTATTAACAATAGCAATAAATAAATGAAAAATATACAATGGTAAATAAATTTTACAATCATCATGGTAGGAAATAAAAATAAAAATTTATCATTATTTCATCTCTTAAAAATATGTGATCATGGGTTGTCACATCTTATAAAAGCTTTGGAGAGATCCTTTCATTAAATAATTTTTTTTTCAGTTTTAACTATAATACCAGGTCAAACATTTTGAGCCTTTTTGTTTATTTCCACTCAAATAATATTTTTCTTCTTGCTACAAACGTGTCAAAAGCAATAAGTTCTTTTTTTTTTTTTTACTTTTTACATTATTTTCAGTGATATTCCATGTTCTGATGCTCAAAAAATAGATATAAAACCCAGAATTGAAGTTTGCTAAGTTAAAGACCTCACTTAGAGTTTTAAATATGAATGCCCAATATTCACTCACCTTTAGACAAACCCGAAACTCATGAAGAAACTCTGCTTTGTTGCCTTTACATTGATTACACACATCATCTACATTAGGGTAGATTTTTGAAAGTCTACACTTTGAAAAAAGAAAAGAATCAGCATTTGCTTGTGAGCCAGATAATGTTACAGGTGCAATAGTTGTTGTATAAGGTACTGTTGTTTGCACTGTCTCACTTTATAATAACAGAACATGTTGCATTACAGTTTATATTGTTATGAATTTGATGGATGCTCATTCCCAATGGCCTACCTGTTTGGGTACTGACCAATCAGGCAGGCTCTAATAGACCCTTGTCCTGAGTATAGCGGTATGCCAATGTGGAAGTGAGACAATGTCTTGTAAATATAGAACCCAAGTTTCAAGCAGTTTCCTTGTAGACTGCCTTCCCAGCTTGACTGTACAGTATCAAGCGATCAGCAGGAAGCTCTCTTAGCTAACCAGGTGGCTAAGCTTACAACTACAGTCCAGAACTTCCAGTCTTTCTTTAGAGTGTGTGCAGTAGAGTCTCAGAACCTTGAGAAAAGAGTCGGTTATTCTGATAATGTATTCCACGTTTTGGCTGCCTTTCAGACAGCCTCATGGTAGCACGTCCTTACAGACCTTCCCATCAGATGTGGAGGTGGAGGATCCCGTTCTTGCCTCTGGTCACCCGCACGTCCTTCTAATACATACTGTATCATTGGTCCACACAAGGATAAAAGCTCCATACCTCGCTGCCATTAATGGCCCAGTGTCTGTGAGGGGACAGCAGAGTCACCGACCAGTTGTTCATCTGTTTTGGTCCTTGTCGGTGAGATGAATCTCTGACTAACAGCAACTATCTCACTGGGTGGTAGACCCCATTTCCAGTTCTTAACACTCTTGAGATCTCCCTGATCCAGTGTCTCTAAAATGCCATAAAGCAGATTCCTAAGAACCCCTAAAACAGAATCTCTGATGCTCCAACCCAGAATGCAGACATACTGATGACCTGTTGGTTAGGTATTATAATACAGTTTCTGAGCCGGGTGGGGAGTTCCTTAGCCCTCCCTTAGTATTAGTGTTGATAACGCCATTTCTGATGCTTACCTCCCGATAGGTCACCCAGTTCCAGCATGTTCATTGTGAAGGCATGTAACTGCACTCTATTTGGGGGAGCTCCGTTCTGTTTCCAAATTTAGGGCTTCAGTTAATTCTTTTTCTTCCACCATGTCTTTTCACGGGTCTGCTGGAAAAGGAGTAAATGTTTAAAACTTTTTCAATTTTAATAGTTTTTATTTAAAAATTGTGAATAAAGTATCTGTTTTGGTAAGTTGGCCAGTTTCTGACCCTTATTGGTAATTCAAACTTTGCATGCTTTTGTGGCATGCAAATGCTTTAAACGCTTTAGGTGAAATTCCTAAGGTGGTGTAGCCGGAAAGCATGAATACTGTTATTAAGGTTAGTAGTGGTAAGATTTAAAGAGTATTGTCTATTGATGAATATACTGCAACTGAAATAGCATTACTTCCACCAAATATTTCCATCATTTTTTTTTATGTTTTGCATGAGTTGCATTTGCCACGTTCCAAAATACTTATATACGTTCCAAAAAATTTTTTACAATGCAGTACCATTACACTTTAAACGAAGAGGTTCATTGCTATCTTATTTTAATGCTTTATACAGTGACACATGATTTCACTGATTTCAAATTGTGAAAGGTGTCAATATAAATGACATTAAGCAAATGTCAGATCAACAGTAGCTTTATAGCATGAGAAGCATCGGATAGTCAATTAGCATTTCTGTTCAATAAAATTTTGGAAAAACTGTTGGCTTAAATTAAAAGGCAGATCAGCTTCATCTAGTGCAAAATAACACTGGACTGAAATAAATGAAAATTATTAAAGTGATGCAATATGAAGAGATTCTAACCCAAGTTGAAGTCCATGAAAGATTTCTACAGAGGCTGATATTAAGAGAGACGAGACATCTGACAGGTACATTAATTCTATTCCCTATCATCTGTAATTGGGGATTCCTTCATTTCTTCACTGTGCTTTGACATTTATGCTTTGATTTAAAAAATAGACAATGCATTTTTGGTCTAATTTATTTTTTTATTGGAAACTAGCTTTTTATAATCATATAAATAAAATAGAAGAAATTGGACCTAACAGCCAAGTCTTTTACAGTATTAATTCATGATAAATCATGACTTCTTTCTAGTTATTTATAATGTACCCAGATGTATATCTTTTTGCAATATATTTAATTGATTCTGGAATGTTGAATATGGAGATAATAAAACATGTGCCAGTCTTTGGAGCATGCATGCTACTCTGAGAGTTTGCCTGTTTTTAATGTTTGTAAGATTTTTTAATTCCTGTGGGTTTCAGTGAAGCCTCCCCTGGTGTCTGGTGCTCGGCTTCCTCCTGGCCTCAGCAAACGGCGTCCAAATGGAAGTCCAATAGGTGGTTCGTGAACTAGAAAAGGGTCAATAGGGTCATAGCGTGGGCGTGGCAGGATGGCCTGTGGAAAAGCAGGTCTCAGATCATGCTCTCCTCCAATGATGCCGGGCGGAAAAAGAGGAAGTGGTAGAGGAGGGATGGGCACTGGGTGATGGGGATAAATTGGGGGAATTTGGAAAGGGTAACGCCTCATTCTGTATGCGTGCCGTGTCTTCTTTTGCTGAAATTTCTTTTTGTAAAGCTGTGAATTTGAGGTAAGAGAGAAGCATCAGAAAAGTTAACACTAAATGTTTTAGTTAAAAATTATTTTACAGTTTAGTACTTTTCTAATTTATGTACCTCTTTCCAGTCTGTGTCTCTCTGCTCAGTGCCAGCTTGAAAATTCATTGAATACAAACAAACAAAAAAAAACTTTTCAGACATTAGGAATTTATGAGATCACAAAAATGCAGACAAAACAAACAAAAAAGACAAAAACAAAAGTGACAGGTGTAAGGTCAGTATTGAATTGTCCACATAGTTAAAATATAGAGAGAGTGTACAAACAGTTGTGTTGTGGTGTTTTGAAACGCAAAACAATATGCCAGTATGCTTAGGCATCTGCATGACAGTGTAGACAAAACTTTTATTTACACACACAACAATCAGCTTATGTGGCCATCACAGGAGCTTTTTGATGATTCTGGACTTTGGACAGTGAATAATGCCCCCTTCCACCAGAAAGAACCGGGTTCAGAGTGCTGGTTCAACGTTGGTTCCACTGGCGAGGCTTCTAAGAAATGGTTTGCCTTTCCATGGGCTAGAGAGCCATCACAGAGCCAAGTGTTACATCACCGTATACAAAGCAATGTTTTGGTGCTACTTAAGAACCACTTTTCCTGGTTCAGAGCTGGTGCTTTGGGTGTCGAAAAAGTAAGAACTGATTTTAAATTAGGCTCTGGCTCTGAACTAGTCCTCAAACTGCCTTAATAGAAAAGGGGCATAACATATTATATAAGCTACAAATAGAGCTCCAAAATTGGCTAAAATGCCAAAATCTACTTAACAGTTATGACAAGAGCAGAAGATTCCTAGTTTGCTAACGGCTCAGACTCTCCACAAAAAGTGATCACATGACCAGTGCCCTCTATCTGCAGTCTAACTCTATAGACGGCCTGTGTGATGTGCTGATACCTCCGAAGTCACGGTACACAAAGTGTTTCCAGAGTGAGGCATCTTGAGAAACAGAGTGCAGGCGTATGCATACTTCAGACAGCTTTAGGATCGAAGGAACATCCAGCAGCCGCATTATCCTTAAAAGCAGCTCAGGGGGCAGAACAGGCAGACCAAACAGTGCAGGCAGACCCAGTGCTGTAGAGCAAGTAAGAGGCAAACATAAGACCATATGGTGTATAAGTAGGTACAAATCTACTGTAATTAGTGTGCATTAAAGGAAGAGCTGGCTCAGATTTAAGGATATACCTTCTCTAGCTGTTGTAATAAGTGGGTAAGCCAACTGGTCCTTAAAAACACGAGACAGTTTCTGCAACTCTCTGTAGGCCACCTCAGCGTTGCCACCTACAAAATCAAAACCTCTTTAATTCACTAGACAAATAATTAAAAGCAAAAATATTTTCAGGCTCCATGGTTAGGTGTAAAATAAACACACTTTACATCTTTATATAGGTGTACATAACAGACAAACAGTATAAACCTAAGCAAAAAGTTATCTATCGATTCTGACATATGAATGTAACGAGTGCTTTTATTTTCCTAATTATAATTAAAAATTCTTTACAGTGCTCCACATTCGGGTTTTGCTTGTTTAAATTTAACAGCTCTTTCAACTCCGGTACTTAAGGAACCGGTACATGAGGAAGTGGAAGTGCAGCATGCGGGCGGGCGGGTGTCTGTGCTAGGCAAAAAACAACCCCTGGCCAGCCGGCTCTCTTGTCCATTCTACTTTCAAACGTTTGCTCCCTGGACAATAAACTGGACTACATCCGACTTGAGCCGAACACACTACGAGAGTTTAGAGACTGCTGTGTCTTTGTTTTTACTGAGAGGTGGCTCAGCGGCAGAGTTCAGGATGCCGCTATTCAGCTAAAGGGGCTCACCTTGCTTTGTTTCCATTAAAATGTAGCTCTGTGTGGTTCTTCTTTCAGTGGTGGCAAGTGTGTTTATATCATCACAGAATGGTGCAAAAACTATATGCTTGATTTTTTAGTTACTGCTCATTGCTATTGTGGACATTGTGATTGTTTGATTACTGGCACATGTTCAGGGAAGCTGCAATCAACTATGATTCCATCAACTTGCAGTAGTACACAGCATCAGTGACCAACTACATTGGCAAGTGCAACAATGACATGAACATCTCCAACACCATTACATGCTTCAGTCAGAAGCCGTGGATGACTGCAAAGGTGTGTGCGCTGCTGAATTTTATATTTTTTTATAATAATTAGTCTAATTAGTCTGAACAAGAATAATTATTTCCCCCACTGTATACATTAAAGCACAGTGAAATTCTTTTTTTTTTTTTTGTATATCTGAGAATGTTAGGAGGTTTGGGTCAGCCACAAATGCAAAAATGGTTAAGGGCATTGCTTAAGGACTGGGGCTAAAACGAATGGAGCTAAAATTATTTTTCATTTAATTTATTTTCATTTATAGTGTCATATTCTGCACCTGCCCACTCCTTAGTCACGTAAGCATCAGGTTTCAGTGCCAGCTTCTGTGAAATCTGTACTGCACCGGTTGTCTTCAGAGTGGCTGTTAGAGGGTGCACAATGATAACAGCATCAGCAGCAGGTACAAAGAATATTCATTCAATAACAGCACCTATGTAATGGTAACAACATGCGTACCATTTATAACAAGTGTTTGGCCCATCAGCACAGCAACCACCTGAACCAGGCTGTTCTCACAGAGAGGGTGAGAATACTGCAGCCTGTAGAGTCCACCCGTTGCACGCCAGCCACTGGGCATCTCTCCGGCTCTGACGTCACAACCCTGCACTCATCACATAATCCAACCAAATGACACATTCTGGGTAAATTATACAATCCTCCACATCTGGGTGATTTACTCTGGTATAAAATACACCAGCATAAAATGAACTTAATCAAAGGAATATAAAAAAAAATAAATAAAAAGATTTGATCTTGCTTTGTTAGGGGACTTGAAGCTGCTAAGTGTAGTTATATGTTAATATTTACTATGACTACCAATATGTGCTTAGTGTGAAGTGGTATAAAATACACCAGCTTATAAAATTAATTTAATCAAAGGAATATTTAAATAAAAAAGATCATTTGATCTTGTTTTGCTAGGTGACTTAAAGCTGCTAGGTGTAGTTAGTTTCTACACAAAATAAGGATGTGTTAATATTTACTATGACTACCAATATGTGCTTAGCGTGAAGTGGTAGCTCAGTGGTTAAGGTGTTGGACCACTGATCAGAAGGTCGTGAGTTCAAACCCTTAGGCCACCAAGCTGCCACTCCTGGGCCCCTGAGCAAGGCCCTTAAACCTCATTTGCTCAGCTGTGTAAGTCACTCTGGATAACACCATCTACAAAATAATGTAAATGAAGGAGATTTACAGCACTAAATACTCAATTTTAGCATGAAATATAAAGAGGAATATGTTGGAGAGGTGATCAGTCAATTGATGAATCAATAACACAATTAAATGCTGCTGCAGACTGCACTTGTAGAGGGAGTCATCAAGCTTTTTTGTTTGATGGGTAAATGTGACTGTTGTAAACAAAAAATAGCACACAGTACAAGTCTAACACAAAAATTTTAATGATAATATTATCTTAGAATTAGATTTATTTATGACTTAAGCATTAATGGGTCAGTAGTGTTTTGTTTGACTTCTGACCTGTGGCAGGAAGCCGGTCTCCAGTAGTAACACGTGGGCCGCTAACAGCAGGCAGTCCGAGGCATTGTTGCACTGCGCAGTACGGTACAGTGTCTCTAGAGAGTGAGGAACCTCACCTTCTTCAGCCTCACAGCACAGCATGGGCTCAGGGATGAAGATCCCCATTGTTTCCTCTTCAGCCTCATCTCTGTCCATATCAGTCTCCTCAGTCTCAGGAGCACATGTTCTCTCTGGGCTCTCATGGCTGCTGCTGGCACCTGACTGAAGAAATCAACTCAGAGGGTTTATAAAAATGTTAAAAATATCTTCTCGTATTCATTATTACATAGAACGTTTCACTGTAAGAAACTTAAAAAAAGAAAAAATTAAAAGGCTGGAGACTTTAAATGGTTTCTCAGAAAGAGAAACCCATACAGAAGCCGAGGTAGGTTTGTAATTTCACTTTCATTTCAGACTTTAAATGGTTTCTCAGAAAGAGAAACCCATACAGAAGCCGAGGTAGGTTTGTAATTTCACTTTCATTTCAGGACCTTTCATTTCACATTCCTGGTACTGCATGTTAACTCTTCCTATCAATAACTCTACTGAGGGACGTAGCAAACACTCTGAAAGACTGATCAACAACATAGATTCATAGCTGTGTAACAGGTGTATGTTTAATCAAATAATAAAAAAACCTAACCTAAAAGATTTCTGATATCCAAAATCCAAAATCTTTGTAAGGATTGTACATACATAAATCAATCCTCTACCGACTTTTAAGTAGGGATGGGATATATGACCCAAGCTTTATACAATACAAATGTCTATACAATAAATTTCTACATTGCCCTACAATATGTAGGAATAAATATATTTTTCTTATTAATTTTAAATGGCTTCTTAACTGCACACGTCAGCACTCACCTCCTGGTATGTAAATAATCCAGAGGCACTCTGCAGTTTGTTCTGTGGAACAGCTAAAATGTTGTGTGTCTGGTGAGAGGAAGGTGATGCAGAGGAATATGAAGAGAAAGAATGAGGCAAGTTTAAACTAATCATGTCCCCTGATACCACACCACACGAGGCCAGAGTCTGTCCTGTGTCCACCAGAGGCTCTTTCCCATTCAGAGACATAGTAAATTCTGTATCCTTGCTAGGGTAATGAAAGAGGAAAACACACACACACACACACACACACACACACACACAAAGCACAAGTGATTTACACTGAGTGCATACCCATGCAATTTAACAGACAAACACTAGAACAATAGAAAATAGGTCATGAAAAACTCAGTGACTGTAAACATTCATAGGATATCACAAAATTTCTGCCCTACTTGATATGTCTTAGACAACTTTAAGTGCTGTTACTTTGAAACGGAAGCATCTAGGACTAACATCAGCTCAAGCTGAAGAGTGCTGAATCACACAATCTGTAAAGATCATCTATCCTGGGTTGCAATACAGAGTTCTAAACTGCCTCAAAAATCATACCAGCACAAAAAAACTGTTTTGCTCGTTAAATAGCTTTTGAAGCTGAGCTTTTGAAGCTAAACATAATGCAAAGTGTTGGATGGAGTGGGGTAACGTGTAGAGTAGTGTAAAGTGGTATAAAGAATAGAGGGGTTAAAGCAGTATAAAGTAGAAGGTGGTATCAATTGTAGAGTGGTGTAAATTGTAGAGAGTTTTAAGTGGTATAAAGTGTAAGGTGGTTTAAAGTGTACTGTACATTTCAGATGTAAACACACCATTAGATTTATATGAGAACTCACCTGAGTCCAGCTGAAGGCAGCACGACCTCTTTGACCTGGGTGCTGAGTTGGGTCAGAGTCGGTTCTGGTCCCTCAAGCTCCACTCGGCTCGTCTGCTTGTTCACTCTAACCCTTAACTTCATTTTACTGCACAGGAGGAAACAGTTATCACACCTCGGTCCAGGAGAACAGACACGCTTCTATATGTGACGTGTTTGTTGTGGATTGTTGCTACAACTTTTAACATAAACCATTAGCATACTGAACACTGGGTCAAACCTCCACTCCCACTTTAACATATGACTATTACCGCGACTGTATAATAATATTATCATTATGTGACCCGCTGTTAGTTAGTTAGTTAATAAGCAATTTGATGGTTCATGTTGTTTTATTCTCACTGTTGTACAAATAAAATTACTTGTTATCAGCGAACACTACGGAGCCGGCGGTGTCCTCTGTGTTCTCTGTCGTTTCCTCCTCATCGTCCCGATTAACATAATAATAAATAATTACTGCCGCGGATGCAGCTACGATCGCCACCAGTAGGGGTCCCAAAGAAAGACTCTCTACAGCCGCCCAAACTGCACTCATAAACTTTTTTTAATCTCTCGTACTCAAAGAAACTTGAATAAACACAAAGTTCAACGCTTCTTTTTCACTATTTACTGTTAGATCCGTTCTACTTCTATTTTTCTATGACGTCACACGTTCGGTGACGCAACCTAAAATAAATAAATAAATAAGTAAGTAAGTAAGTAAGTAAATAAATAAATAAATAAATAAATAAATAAATAAATAAATAAGAACACACATTAACATTTACAGCATTTGACAGACATCATCAGACGTACAAAAGTGCTTTAGTCTCTATCATTGAATGCATGAGCTCTGGTTCACTAGGCTACATGTAATAACCTGATTCTCCAGCAAATCAGGATATTCTGTCTTTGTCTTTTATTCACGAGAATGTGTTTTATTTCACTATATGAATGAGTTGTCATTAATGTATTTTATTACATTATAAATAATTAGATAATTTCATGTTTTTTTTCTATAAAGTTAAAATATACATTTTGCATAGGGTTAAAACTGATTTATATATACAAAAGAAATTCATAGTTTATTTATAAGATGGAAAAACCCAAGAATATTTAATTTTTTATTATCCCATGATTTGTGTATCATTTCTCCATTGTAAACAATACTTTAGAAAGAATAATTACAAGTGAACTGGTAACTTAAGGTACATACTTTTTTGTTATTTGATTATTATGATTTCTGGGAAGCCTCTAATGAATTGTTTTAAAGGTGAGAGTCATACTTGACCCTAGACAAAGTCTTTTTTTCCACTGTGTTAATTAGGAATTGAAGGGGTTCTACATTATATAAAATAGTTATTCCCTTGCTATAATGAGCCTCTTGGTGAAACGGTTACATACAGACTTACAGTAAGATACCATGAGCCTGAATCACACACATACAACAAACATTGAAGAAAGTGCTAGTTGAAGTGTTTCAGGAATAAGTAGGTCTTCAACCTTCGTTTGAAAATAGCCAGTGACTCAGCTGTCTGGACCTCTTGGGGAAGTTCATTCCAACACCTTGGTCCCAGAACAGAAAAGAGTCTTGTAAAGTTAATAAATTATTCACATATTGAGAACCAGAGTGATTACAAGCTTCATGCATTTAAAATTTAAAATAAAATTATGAGTCAATTAATTTCAGCTTCATGAAGCTGAAATGAATTGACTCATAATTTTATTTTAATTATTTCACAGACATTTTTACATTCACTTGAAATCATTCAATCCAGTTTTACTTGTATAGCGTTTTTAACAATGCTCAAAGCAGCTTTACACAACATAAAATATTTATGTAAATTTAATAATAAACTAATACTAAAAATTTTAAGTTTAAAATTAAGTTTCTATAAATCTTTAACAACTTAAAACTCACTCATTTATAATGGCTTTTGGTTAATAATAATTGTCTTGGCTTTGCTATTTTATTGCCATTTTATTGTAACAGTTATTGTATATTTATTTTATTAATTTATTACTGTTGTTATTATCTTTTTTTTCTGCATAACCATTTTTTTGCACTATTGCACTAACTCTGGACTGTCACTTTAACTCTGGACTTGCATAGCACAGTGCCACTTTATACCACCATACTGCACACCAAACTGCACATGGACACTTTAAGGATAATCACAAAATAATTTTTAAATTTATACTGCCAATACAACGCATTTATGTATATACTTTGTATTTATCAACCTCCTTTTGGTTTTATTTTTATCTTTAATTCCATTCCTTTTTATGCTAGAATACAGCACAGATGTAAAAAGCATTTCATTGCATGGCGTGTGTATGCGTATGTGACAAATACAATTTGATTTGATTTGATTTGATTATTATTCTGAATTTTTGAATGCTGTGAAGCAGTTTGGTTCAAATTAGGTTTCTGTAAAGTGCTATATAAATCAATAATTGATTGATTGAATTGATTGAATCAAAAATATTACAACTATAGTATGCACTGGAGAGTGTGATTATAAATCATAAATGTCCTTTCTAAAATCATATACAGGCAGTTGGAGTTGTGTAACCAGGAGCTCCTGAGCAACTCATAAATTAACTCATCATCTAAGTTCATTAAAGATTTAACACCAACTCCTCCATGCCGAAGCGTTCAAATACTCAATGATGGAGATCCAGCATATGCAGAATGTTATTTTGTGTATTGATTAAGAGGTTGTTCTTCTCAACATTCTCATAGGGTTGGCAAATTATGAAAGAAGTACATTGAAATGGTGATGATAAATGAAATGATAAATAAAATTTTGCACATTTATAATATAAAACATTTAAATTTGATTTCAATTAATGACATTTAATAATAAAAAAAATATTAAATATACAATTGATCTGTTTTAAAAATATATTTTTATAAACTTCAATGCATTAAAAAGTTTCATACAATTTAATTCATAAATCTTTCTCCCAAAATAACTTTCTGCCCAAATAATTAAAGATACAAAAGACTATTACTACAACAATAATACTATTAACAATAGCAATAAATAAATAAATAAATAAATATATACAATGGTAAATAAATTTTACATTCATCATTGTAGGAAAAACAATTGATAATTAAATAAAAACGTATAAGTTATAACAATGTGATATTATGACATATTCTTGGTGTGAACTTATATAAAACCAAACAGTGCTGGTGGTCATATTTAAACCATTTAATTTCCACCAAATTAGTTATAATGATCAATTACTGTAGATGGGAGAGCCTTTATCTCTTAAAAATATGTGAACGTAGGTTGTCACGTCTTATAAAAGATTTGGAGAGATCCTTACATTAAATACTACATTTTTTTCCAGTTTTAACTATAATACCAGGTCACATATTTTGAGTCTTTTTGTTTATTTACACTCAAATAATATTCTTCTTCTTGCTTCTAAAGTGTCAAAAGCAATAACTTTTTTTTTTTTACCTTATTTTTAGTGATATTCCATGTTCTGATGCTCCAAAAATAACAATTTCGATACTGGCTTTATATGAGTTAAAGATATCATTTAGAGTTTTTAAATATGAATGTCCAATAGTCACTCACCTTTAGACAAACCCAAAACCTATGAAGAAAGTCTACTTTGTTGCCTTTACATTGATTACATGCATCATCAAAGTTGGGGTAGAAGTCTACATTTTGTGTTATAGGCACCCTGGATGACTTTCTGTTGTATAAGATTGAGATGTGCACATGAGGTTGAAAATACATAATCTATTGATTTGCTCTTTGAACATGTAAAACAGAATAAAGTACCGAGAGGACAGTGAACAATACGGTTTGGAGTCAAAATCCAAAGCTACAGTAACTCTTTAGGTTGGGTTCAGGGAACTAATTTAGATATTAGGATCAAGTACTGTATGTTCAGTCTCATCCTACGTGCCCTGAGTCTGCATGTCATTTTTAGTGATGAGATCAAAAGCTTGTCAATATTTTACACAGTAAAACCTGCGTGGCTGGAGCTTTCTGTTTGCTTCCATGTCTCAAAAACTTTGTTTCAATCATCTGTTGCTATACCAAATTCTAAACTGTTGCTGACTTGCAGTTAGATATAAATGTCCTTCTACACATACGGGTTCTTCTAACTGTGTAGTTGACAGATGTACTTAAGCAATTAGGAGGACTTACAGCACATGCAGGTGGATAGCAATAAGTCACTTCCTGTTTCGTCACGCCCTGTTAGAGCTCAGTTCTCCATGAATGCAATGAGACCGGCATGGTCAAGTAGTTTTCAATAGTTTTTTTTATACATTAGTATGTTATTATATTATTAACATTATTTCTATATTACTCTGGTAACCTTGGTTACACTTAGTAGGAAGTAGAGACACTGTTTGGCTTTCTTACTGATGGAGCTGGTGTTTAGTGACCAGGTGTTCTCCGCCAGATGAACACCAATTAATTTGGTTCTCTAGACGATCTCCACGGAGGATCCGTTGATGTTCAGTGAAGAATGGTTGCGCTGTGCTCTCTTGAAGTCAACAACAATCTCTTTTGTTTTTAATGTTTAAAGACAGGTGGTAGGCTCTACACCAGGCAGTTAGCTGTTGCACCTCCTCTCTGTGTGCTGACTCTTTGTTTTTTCTGATGACACCAACCACAGTAGTGTCATCTGTGAACTTGGTGATGTGGTTCGAGCTGTGCATTGCTACGCAGTTGTGAGTCAACATAGTTAACAGAAATGTGCTGAGCACATAGCACTGAGGGGTATGTCTCATTCGTAGGTCTATGTTATTATTGTCCTGGTGGGTGAGGGCCAGATGGAGGATTGTGGCAATGGCATCGGCTATGGATCATTTTGGATGATACGCAAGCTGCAGTATGCCAGAAATGTTGCCCTACCACATGCACTGTCTGTCTCCGCTGTCTATATGTGCTGTGTATACTCTGGGCACGTGTGCATACTTTACTTGTCTGATGGATAGTGACAATTTGGCACTTGCTGTTCTTAAAGCTATCTTGTCCAGTGCTCTAAACTCACAACACGGTGCCATTGACCTTTCTCTTTGCTTTGGCACAGGACATCATCATGGCTGTTATGAAAAAACTGACCTATGACGACGAGTACAACAAATTTTGGTCAGAACAAGGAAAAAATATATTTTGGCACTCAAAACTATATGTACTATGATTATAGCAATGTTTTGTATTTGTGAGTGCTCTTTCATGTAGGTGTTAAAAAAAAATTAAAGAGATGTGTACTTTTGTGAAAAATCAGTTCACATCCCCCCATTCATGGCATATTAAATGCAGAGTACCCCGTTTAAACTGTACAGTGCATCACCGATCTGTGTTAAAAAAAAAGCATGTTCAGGTTAATTAATCAGTTCCTGTAACATTGTCCATTTACTGCTCTCACTCTGAGGAATTATGCAATGTCTATTTTCAGTGTTTCAAGTGTTCCATCGACATCTGAGCTGGTGACTGACGTTACTTTAAAGCAGCTGGAATAACCAGTATTTTTTTCTATGTTGCAAATTCAATAACCAAGAGTCTGTGGCTAACAAGTTACAGTCTGCATACTGTAGATTGCATGTTAAAATCAACCAAAGTTAAAATATAAAAAAAATCCTATCATTAATGTTTGAGTTCTTGCAAAAAAAAAAAAAATAGTGCTTCCATTAGAGTGTTTTACACCATCAAAGCAGTTTGAAAACCTCACGTGTCTCTGAAGAAGCACTTGTTGACCTGCACCTCCCTGGTTGGTAGCTTCTGTGCTGACTGAGAGCTTGCTGCTGGATATAATTTGGCCAGAAGGTGAAATAATAGAGGATTAACCTTATTTTTTATAGATAGCGATTTATTTCAATAATAGGAGTAACAATCTGACAAGATGCTAATGCTAATTGTTTCTATTTTAATTAGTTCACTGTAATTACTAACTTTTTTCAAATCCATAATGAATTTATAAGTTCATATAAGCCACTTAAAAAGAGAAGGAAGAAATAAAACTCAAACCCTAATTGGTTCTTTCAGGAAGTGGATATAATCCCCAAGAGGAAGTTAGAGTTCCAGTTTGGAGGTGTAGCTCTGTAGCGATCTAACATCTGAACACAGAACATACTCTGTTTAAACTACTAGTAAATACTTCATGGTTTGGAATTTGGTTTCATGCTGCAAAACAATAGTAAATTATGAAGTGATTACTTTTAATTACTTACAGATCAAACACTACAAGTGTATCTCAGCGCTTTTTTTAACCCTGTGCATGCGACAGTGTGAGAATTTTATCGTCCAGTAAGTAGTATTTCAGAATCTGTCATCTAAACACTTAAAAAAAAATACTGACATTTTACCAACTCCTAAATCTAGAATTATGCCAAATGAATGCAAAGCTATGCATTTCATTATGTTTCAGACATTTTTCTGCCTATACTTATTTTTGATATCCCTTTGTAGTCCTTAAATTTGTCACTCCAATAAACTGTATCCTATAATGTAATCCAGTGTTTTTGCTGAATATATATTTTCTTATTCACTAAATACACTATCTGGTTGCTGGAGGAGTACCAATCTCTGATATACATGACAAAACATGCCAAATGTGTTTAAGCAATTCATGTTAATTCTCACACATTTAAAAATGCTCTGCTGATACAAGGCCACTCATAAAACTCTACTGGTCACAAAAGGAAACCTCCAGGGAAGTCTTTAATGTAATTAAGATCAACACTACAGATTCAGTATCTATAGATACGCTAGCAATCCTGGTTGATTCGGGAGAAAAATTCTTGCATTGGGAACACACAAGAAACAGAGCTAGAGTTCTTAGAGTGATGAATATGGGAAAATCTCACACACACATACAGACACAATGAGACACAAACATACTTTTGCAATGCTACGGTCACATCAGTGCTTTTATTCCTTTTTTCATTTCATCTCAAACAAAAAAAAATCCAAAATAAATTTTTGAAGTATGCTTTTATAACAAAGATATTAGGAAAAAAAAAATCAAATCAACATTTCCTAATCCGTTCAACAGGTTTCGGTCCATACCTGATGCACATGTATGCAAGCATCTTGCCTCTATAAAGTATGTGCATCAACTACCACGGCAGCCACTCTATCCCTGTTCCCAAAACATCTGTTCTGTTCATTTGCCCAAGGGCGTGATCTCTCAGTTAAACCATTTACTGGTGGCTCACATTTAACCCTTAATCACGGCGATGGGTCTAAGCTTGATGGCCTTCTTGCTGATGCCAGCATCATGGCACGTGTTCACCACATCTGTTACATTTTTGTAGGATTCAGGGGCCTGAGAAGTAAACAAACACTTCAGGTCATATTCATAAGCCGACACAACTACACGTAACGGTATGTGGAGATGACATCATGCATTTTTGTTGTTTATCTTGATAGTATTTCACGCTGTCCTAGTATGATGCCTTCCTAGAATGTTCCCTCTTTCATTTCAAATTCTATTTGTCACGTGCACAACACATGTAGTGAATTCTCTTCAACTGTTTGTGACATGAGATGTAGAATAGAATAAAAATACTTGCAACTGAATAGAAGTAAAATGATCTGTTCTAGCAAAATGTAAATATATAAAGAAGAATATTTTTGCTTCATGGCATTCCTCACCTCCTCCATGACCAATTTAGGTGAAGCAACTCTGATGGCAATACCCATGTCAGCCAGTTTGTCCAAAACATCTTGAAAGTCTAGATTCCTGCGGGATTTAGCTCGGGACAGTGCTCGGCCCTGCAAAAGCAAAACATAACACAAACATTAAAAATATTTTAAATAAAACATTACCCACTTGATGTTTATGATCTTGTCCAGTCTAGCAAACGAAATAAGCCATAGGTGACAATTTGTCCTTCTACTCACTGCGCCATGGCAGGTGGTGCCAAAAGTTTCGGTCATGCCCTTTTCGGTGCCTGTTAACACATAACTGCAGGTTCCCATTGTGCCACCAATCAGTACAGGCTGACCAGTCAGCTAGAGAACAAGAAGAGACCCATAAACCCAACTAAACAAACTGCCAAATGTTTCATACTGTTACACACAAGCATTTTATACTACATGAGTGTTATCTTTCATCAATGTAAACTATTATTGGATGCGACACCTAAACTCGGACTCAACCAAAAAGCAGCATTCACTCAAAATAACGACAAGTTTGAAAATGTGGTTCTGACACACACACACACACGCTCATGTTCAGGGTTGTGTTTACCTGGTAGTCGACGGCGATTAGGGGGTGATGTGGTGGAAAAGCCCTTGTTGACCCCTTACGGTGCACCAGCAATGTTTTCTGTTTACCATCCACCATGTGCTCCTCCACTTTAGCAATGTTATGTGACACGTCATAGATCACATGCATGTCCAAATCATCAGGTGTTGTGTTGAACACTTTGGAGAAGGCCTAAACGGCAAGCTAATATTAGTGGGCTCTTTCAAGCAGGACCAACTGGTGTCTGTGGTGATTGGTATGAACTGTGTGCGCGCTCACCTGGCGTGTAAGGAAGGTCATAGAAGAGCGGTTGACCCAGGCATAGTTGCCTGCTGCCGCCATGCCCTTCAGGTAGTCTTGACCTTCAGGTGAACTGATGCGGGCACAAGCAAGTTGTCGGTCATTTACCACAATGTTGTCACGCTTCATCGCCTTCTCCATGGCCACCAAGGCATCTACCCAAAACAGAAGTGTGGGGAAAAAACTCAGACAGCATCCACTACTTCAATAAAAACAATTATGTTCACATTCCATTTTCTATGTAAAGCAAACCATCACAAATATCATTCATATGAATGCCATGATATGCATGCAGTTGTGGTTCTTTGACTGCATGTCCATAGACATGTATAGACCTTGAAGGGATAAAGATCATACATTTTTCCCTAGAGCCCTACAAGCTCTTGCCTAATTTAATTTCACCCCTCCAAGTGGGCCAGGGGAGGTGAATATCAGATGGGGGCACAATGCTACAATGTCATGTGGAACCTACCACCCATAGGTCTAAGATGGTTTAAGGACCATCTCATCTCATGCCACAGAAGTAGTGTAAAACCTGTAGTAAGGTCATGTTGATGTCTAGGAAGCAGCAGTGCATACTTTTTAGTAAATCCAATGAGGAGGAGACACTGCTTAAAGAATGGCACGTAGCACTGGGCATCAGTAGAATTATGTAGTGTAGTGGTTATAAGAAGGAACATGCTGCATTGGTTAATTTTATATCAACATGACCATAGACATGGCCATAGGACATGCCAGACTCATCTGGCCACAAATGCATTCAATGTGAATTTATTGCCAAAGCATGCAGTTTTCCTTTCTGGACATTCTGAAAGGAAACTTTCTGCTCAGGCAACCGTTAGCAAAAAGGCAGTTTTTAGAGAAATCCATTTTAGTTTGGCAAGAGATCTAAAGGGACTCCATGACAAGAGGGAAATCCCACACCAGGCTGGCTCTTCAGTTAATGTAGTGGACAAAGATGCCTTGCACCTTTTAGAGTGAGTTAACATCCATGGTGTACATTCACTATAAAGAATGTCACTGCTACCTTTCCCTGAGGGAAGGCTTGTAATCTAAGAAATGGGATTAGAAGCATTCCCGGGACTAGGTTGCAGTTCTTGATATACACACACATAAGCAAATAACGCGGCCAAACATGCCAAATCTTTATATCCATTTGTGACAACAGATATAGGTCTACATTCTGAACACTATGGAAACTTGACACTTCAGCTGTAGAAACTTAGGCCTCACTGACCACTGGGCCTCACTGGGCCCACAAGCAGGACAGAACCACAGAGTTATTTGCAATATCAGAATCAGAAGTACAGCTGAAATGTGTATAAGAGACAAAGAGGCCAGTTATGGACAAGTGTGTCTTGTCTTAGTGGGCTAGCTGTCTCCACTGAAGAGAACCATAGTCACCAATGAACAAATTTGGGATGATGATGTCTACCTCCGCCTTGACAAACTGCTTCTGGGACGACACTCTAACAGGCATATGCATTGCCTCAATAACACATGCACGACATACTGTACTTGTCAGACTTGTCAGACCATGTACTAGGCTTTAGGAATCCCAAATAGATTCTGACTTTTGTGACAGCTATTCAAGTCAGACATTGTCAGAAAATGCAGTTTCTGTAGTTTTCCATCTTGTAATGTTTGATTCGTTTAAACTTTTTCTATCCTAGCTTAAAATTGTGGTGCAACAAAATATCTTTCTCCGATACCTCTTAGTTTCCGTAGTCCTTTAGGTTCATCTACAGATCCGACTACAGTTTTGTGTTCCTAACCTTGTTAATGATACAATGATGGCAAATTGCATGCAATTTCACAGGATTACAGGGTACATATATTCTTTAAGCTGTTATGCATGTAGCATCTTGAGGTGTTACATGAGGTCTGATGTGTACAAGGTGAGAAGGAAAAGGAAAGCACAATGAGGTCATGTGATTTATCTGTGATCTCAGTATGCATAACCAAGAGAACATCTCCACCTCTGGCAGTAAGGAGGAGTGAAATAGAGAAAACCTTGCTTCTGTCACATGCTCACACAAAGCAACAAAAACCAAGTTTTAGTCAGATTCACAGGTCATATTTTAACTTTGAAAGAAACAAATGACCTTACCATAATCCCAGTTTCATTTATTTATTTTTAAACAATGACAGAGGAGAGCACCTACCTGTGGCCACCTGATGTCCCAGCCCACGGCTTCCACTGTGTATCATCACACACACCTGGCCCTTGTGGTCGATGCCCATCTTTTTGGCTGCATAGTCATCATAGATCTCATCCACCACCTGGATCTCAGCGTAGTGATTCCCTGCTCCCAGCGTCCCAAGCTGTAGCAAAACAGTTTAAGCTCGTATCAAGGATTTAGTGAAGACAACTCTGTGAACCAAGGCATTGTGTGTGTAAACATGTGTACCTGTGGCAGTCCCCTCTTTTTGGCCTTGGAGGAAACCTTGTTTGGGTCAGCCTGCAGCATTCTGCCGTACTCTTCACAATGCTCCTTGTCCTCGGCCCAGGCATAGCCCTCCCGCAGAGACCAGTCCATCCCCATCTCCAGGGCCTCCTCCAAGTCTCTACGCACACGCACGTACACACACACACACACTCAGTTATGTCCTTAACACAAATACACCTACATTTTTCCTACCTTGTTTTTAATGCCTAAGAATTTATACCATGGGTGTCCAGTAAAGAGCTGGTGTGGGTGCAATTTTTTATACACAAGGGGCCACACTTGATTCCACCTGTTTAATCAGTTGATCTTAGCTTTTATTAGACTCAGGTCTGGCTTCTGCTTGGTGTGAAAACCTGCACCCTTACAGGATAAGATTGGACACATCTGGTTTATACATATGGCAGGGTCTCATTCCTCAAAGCTACGTAAAGCATATTAAGTAACAACTACTCACACTATCATTTAATTTCATCTAATTATAATACAAAAATATCCAAGCCACAATACAGCAAGAAATATACTCTTTAAATGTGATCCTCTCCAGAATAATCAGAAGTTATTTAAAGTTTTATTTAAATAGACCTACAATTGAATGCTTTAAGTGAACTGTTTACATCAAGGTTTTTAAGATCTTTTTGTCCTCTTTTACTCAGACTGCAAAATATCCCAAAAATATATTCAAACTGATACTTTTATAGCAGTGATTCTCAATCCTGGCTGTGCCATACCACCAGCCTGAACATGGTGTGTTTGGTAATTAATTCAACTTGACAAGACAGAAGATCAGTTTTACTCCAGGGTCAGGATTGAGAAACACTATTTTATAGTGTGTATATGATGTTGCTGGTTTTTACTTGGCGCTCATGGGAATGACTCCCTTGGACCCCACTCCTACAGGGATGTGGTCAAAGAGAGCCTGTGCCAGCTGTTCCTTCACTGGCTGCACATCTCCTTCATCCAGGTTGGTTCTCAGCAGACGTACGCCACAATTAATATCAAAACCAACACCACCTGCACAGATTTTATGTTCACAAGCTCACACAGCAACCTAATATGAATTACTAAGGATAGGATTTTCAGGAAGCTTTCACACTTTAGTTTAGTATGAAACAGAGCACAGTTTACTTTAAGTAGTAAGGCAAGTAGCCTTTACTTTAAAGGCTACTTGTAGGAGGGTGTTGTGGGTTTTGTTGCAAATTCCCAAAGTAAAATAACCTGCAAGCTGTTTGTGGGACACAGAAAGTGTTTGTGTTTAGGTAAGATGAACAGAAATGCACAGGGATTTGACAGAATCAAGTGAATTTGAAATCAGACCAATGCCGCACATGAACAGAAGCAACCCCTGGTCCACCTCAAATTCAGACCACAGCAAACATGTCCAGTGTAAAAACCACCTGAGGATCCCATCCATCACAACTGATACTAACATTGATCAGCATGCTTCTGTTGTTTTCATCTCCCTGGGAATTCTTGCCTTTTTCCCTGCATACCTGGGGAGACGACTGATGTAGGGTCACTCATGTCGAAAGCAGCCATGTTTCCAATCGCAAAACCATATCCGGAGTGAACATCGGGCAGGCCTATAGATTTCTGTGAGGTAAATAAGCTTGAGTAAGAAAGCTGAGCCTCACCACATCTTTAAATCTCAGAAGGAGGAGCTCATAGAATAACCATGCAAACTTGATTAACATGTGCTGAATATATTTCAATAAAAACTAATCAGTCAATTTCTTTTCTATTTTTTCCCCCATATCTTCAATTTGTACTATTATATAATGGCAGGTGTAAAACAATAAAGGTAAAAAAAATCTTAATTGCATTATGTGATTTTGGTTGGATTTTTTCCTCTAAAAGTATTCATCAAATATACTACTATTGTTTGCTACATGTACAGACATTCACATTTCTCTGTCATTCAGCATCTAGTTAACTAACCATCTATTCAGGTCTCCAAAATCAAAAACAACAAATAAACAAGCAACAAATCACACACTCACATGCACGATTCCCGGCAGAGCCGCCACATTGCCAATCTGCTTCATGGCAGGCAGAAATCCACCAAATCCTGATGGAACAAATACAGAGTCAATTATCAGATGATTTTAAACAAATTATTTCTAGAGGAACTGATCATACCTCCACCACGACATGCGTTTCTCAGCTCTTCAAATATTAGCTTCTCCAGTGCTTCATTGACGTAGAAGACTCCCTCCACCTACAGACAGATTTCAACAAGTTACACTTAATAAAGAGGACACCAGAGCTTTTTTCCTTTAATTTCTCCATATTCTGTATATATACTCTATTCAGTATATATACATTCGGTATGCGTACATCAACATATCAATAAAGAATTGGTGGGTTGGTTATACAGATGTGTGGACAAACATCTGCGGTGTTATGCGATGCAATGGGATCTCAAGCTACTTTACGAATATCAATTAGACGTGTAATTGCAGCCAACATTTATACTTATTCAACAATTTCTTTTTTTTTAAACTACAATCATTTGCATTAATCCTAACAAAAAGGTATCAATTCTTATTCGATTTAAACATTTATTATTTCAAATTTATTATTAGTTTTTGTTGGATTATTTTTTAATGTGAAATTCATTCATTCATTTTCTACCGCTTATCCGAACTTCTCGGTCACGGGGAGCCTGTGCCTATCTCAGGCGTCATTGGGCATCAAGGCAGGATACACCCTGGACGGAGTGCCAACCCATTGCAGGGCACACACACTCATGCAATCACACACTACGGACAATTTTCCAGAGATGCCAATCAACCTACCATGCATGTCTTTGGACCGGGGAGGAAACCAGTGTACCTGGAGGAAACCCCCGAGGCACGGGGAGAACATGCAAACTCCACACACACAAGGCGGAGGCGGGAAGCGAACCCCCAACCTGGAGGTGTGAGGCGAACGTGCTAACCATTAACCCACCGTGTCCCCCATAATGTGAAACATGTGAAATTTAAATACGTAAAAAAAAGAACTCTTGAATGTCTCTGTCTTAATTATTTTTAATATTCTTAAATTACTGAAAGAGAAAATTAAGTTACAGCATTTGGTAGACGGCTTTATCCAGAGTGAAGTGATTATTAAATCTCTACTAATAAATACATCCATACTGGTTGACCAGGTCACAGGTTTAAACCTTCAGTCTAGAAACTTGTAGGAAATACAATAAGAAGTGCAAGCAGACTGTTTTATTTATTTACTAGTTAAAGTAATTAAGGACTAGCAGTTATGTCTTAGTAGTAGGTCTTTACACATTGTTTGAAGACAACAAGTGAGTCAGCTGTTTGGACATCCAGAGCACCCAGTTGTCAGGACAAAGAAATAAGTTTATTCCCAAGTTTGTACAGTTACAACATTTTCTGCCAGCTGATAAATTCATTTCCATTTGACTAAAATGATGTATTTTTTTTTAAACATACAAATTTTTATAACAGGCATCTCATGGAGTTTGGAATTAAATGGTTTGCTTTCTACAAGCTGGAAAACTTCCAGGTTTACCTGGTCAGTCTATATCAGGACAATGTACACAAGGTACCTGCCAGTGTGTGTTGACATGCCTTAGTCATTCTCTCCTTGGCTGATGTAACGTTTATATAACTAGGGAAGCACTTGGTAACAATAACTCATGCGTCATCAACTGTTTTATTGCAGTTTCATGACTACGTGGGTTAGGGATGATAATAAAGCACTCAATTGATTAACACACTCTTACAAACTTGCTGGTTCATCTTCACATTATTTTACTAACATATTCACTGGACTGGGCGAATGACTCCCAGTTAGACTCAATTATTCCAAAAGACTGACACATGGAGCTGGAAGTGATTCGGGATCGATTCAGAATCGGCACAACACGTTTGTAGAGTTAGAGATTGAATTACCTGCATGTTTGGGACGAATCCCTTTTTGATTCTCCAACATGTGTTGTCGATCTTGTCCAAAAACTGTAACTCATCGTTGTAAGAGCGACTCATTATAAAATGTAACGTCTCAAAACAATTATTGGAAAGATGTAGTCAATTCGTGTGTCGTGTGTCAAACGCGCAGACTCTTCTTCTTCTGCTTTAATAGCTGCTTGGTATCTTTTTCTGAAGCTCAATACTGCAACCAGCTGGTTACATCAGTGCCTTACTGAGGATAGCTCTTTGTTGGCGTTCGACTAGAAGATGTAAGTCGTAATTCCTAACCTCTGGACAAAGAAAAGCATTATTATTATTATTATTATTATTATTATTATTATTATTATTATTATTATTATTATTATTATTATTATTATTATAACAATAATAGTAGTAATAATAATTATAATTATTATTATTTATTGTTATTATTATATGTATATATTTTTTCTCAATAACAAATGATAACAGATAACAAAATACAATGGCGTATTATTCAAATCTTAGAATAGTAACATAACATAAAGGAGAGAAAGAAAAAAATACAAATAAAAATACAAATAAGGGGTATTAGCAATATAATTCATTTAGAAAAGAAGAATTTCTTTTAAGTTTTCATTTCCATCTTAAAATGGAAAATGTTTGGTTTCTTTTCAGACCACTTACATTTATGGATATGAAACTGCCCAAATAAAATAAGCAGATTTAAAACAAAAAATATGACATATATTAATATAAATTTTCTGCATATTAATTTTTGTCCCAAATAATGATTCAAATAAATGTTCGACATCAAAGAAAAAAATCTAGTGTACATACAATAATAAAAAAATAAACAAGATATACAGCAGATTCTGTTTTTATATTACAGAATGCGCAAGTATCTGATGTATCATTTTTAAATTTTTGTAGAAATTGGTTTGTTGGATAAATTAGGTGTATAATTTTAAAATATACTTCATTAATTTTATTGTTAACTCCCTAAAAAGTGTATAATTACATTTATTGTCTTTAATATTGATACCATTCATAATGATTTCTTTTTAAATATTAGTTTCTTATCAGATTACATTTTACTCTGCAATAATCTCAGAAAACCTGCAGGAATTGCATCAAATACAATGCTATATTCTCGTGGAGAAACTGGGATATTAAATTTTATAAGAAACTCAGAATATGTAAGTAATTAACCTTTATCATTTATCAGCTGTAAAATAAACAATATATTATTTTTAACCCTGTTATTGTAAAATGTTGATTTATTTTTGTATTTCAAGTAATGATTATTCTAGATTAAATGCGAGAAAAATTATGTTTTTAGATAAGAAGAGTACAAGAGAAAAAGAAAAACCAAATAAAAGCCATAAAAACAGCTTAAATTTCCGAGTGACGTCATTTCAACATGGCGGATCACGGAAGCAACAATAAACAAAGTCCAATGTAAATGAATCATGCTGCATACATCAAAATCAGGAGGAGCTTTATTGGAATTTGTTTCATACGCTTCCAGGACACAGAGACAACAACACACAGAAAATAAAATTAAGATGGCAATAAAAAACAAACAAAAAAAACCCCATGTAATCACAAATGGACATAAATAAATAAATAAATAAATAAATAAATAAATAAATAAAAATAGTATGTACAGTTTGGACCAAAAAAAAATGTATTACAATTTTTTAAAATTGTAATTATATATAAGTATTTTCCTCATACCAATAAACATACAGACGTATTTTATTATATGCTTTATTATTATTATTATTATTATTATTATTATTATTATTATTACTATTATTATTATTATTATTATTATTATTTTATATGCGACCATACAGTTCGCTGTTTTAAGGAGTAAAATATACATCAATTCTCCGAACTCTTCGTTCATGTTTTTTTGTAATATTTCCGAATAACTCGAAAGCTGCATTTCTGTCAGAACAAGTCACACTGTGTAGTCTCTGGTGGCAGTCAGAGTGTGAAGTGATTTGTTTGCTCTTTTCCAATTTAACGCCATTTAAAGTAACGCCAAATCTAAAGTAGGGGACTTTGTTTTTGCGCTTTGTTCTTAAACTTTTATTTTAAATCAACAGCCAAAGAAAAACGAAACGCTAGACGCTCTCTTAACGTTTCTGCGTTCACACACTGGGTAAAATTCAGTACGTCACTTTAGGTATAAACATACAAACGAACAAACTTCAGGTAAGTCAAGATTGCTATCATTTGCTTGCTTAGAAATCTTAAAGTGTTCGCTGAAGTCAGGTGTTTTTAATTTATGCAGCATTTCGTGCAAAACAGTAGACTTTGGAAAGCTAGTGCAGCTTAATAACATAAGTAATTAAAACATGCAGCTAATGCGCACTAGCTAGCAGCATGAATCCTTAGCTCGGTTATTAGTTAACTAACTAACTAACTAACTAACTAACTAACTAACTGTCAGCGTTTCACATCATGATAATATACAGTCGCGGTAATAGTCATATGTTAAAGTGGGAGTGGAGGTTTGACCCAGTGTTCAGTATGCTAAAGGTTTATGTTAAAAGTTGTAGCAACAATCCACAACAAACACGTCACATATAGAAGCGTGTCTGTTCTCCTGGACCGAGGTGTGATAACTGTTTCCCCCTGTGCAGTAAAATGAAGTTAAGGGTTAGAGTGAACAAGCAGACGAGCCGAGTGGAGCTTGAGGGACCAGAACCGACTCTGACCCAACTCAGCACCCAGGTCAAAGAGGTCGTGCTGCCTTCAGCTGGACTCAGGTGAGTTCTCATATAGATCTAATGGTGTGTTTACATCTGACCATCACAAAGCTGGTTGAAATTTACACTACACTTTATACCACTTAAAACTCTCTACAATTTACACCACTCTACAATTTATACCACCTTCTACTTTATACTGCTTTAACCCCCTATTCTTTTCTTTATACCATTTTACACTACTCTACACGTTACCCCACTCCATCCAGCACTTTGCATTATGTTTATATGCAGCTGCTCAGCTTCAAAAGCTATTTAACATGCAGTTTTTTGTGCTGGTATGATTTTTGAGGCAGTTTAGAACTCTGTATTGCAACCCAGGATAGATGATCTATACAGATTGTGTGATTCAGCACTCTTCAGCTTGAGCTGATGTTGGTCCTAGATGCTTCCGTTTCAAAGTAACAGCACTTAAAGTTGTCTAAGACATATCAAGTAGGGAAGAAATTTTGTGCCATCCAATGAATGTTTACAGTCACTGAGTTTTTCAGTATGACCTATTTTCTTAATCACTTGTCCTGTGTCTGTGTGTGTGTTTTCCTCTTTCATTACCCTAGCACTGATACAGAATTTACTCTGTCTCTGAATGGGAAAGAGCCTCTGGTGGACACAGGACAGACTCTGGCCTCGTGTGGTGTGGTATCAGGGGACATGATAAGTTTAATTTTGCCTCATTCTTACTCTTCATATTCCTCTGCATCACCTTCCTCTCGCCAGACACACAACATTTTAGCTGTTCCACAGAACAAACCGCAGAGTGCCTCTGGATTATGTACATACCAGGTGAGTGCTGAGATGTGTGCAGTTAACAAGCCATTTAAAAATGAATAAAAAATATATATTTATTCCTACTGTTTCACTACATATTGTAGGACAATGTAGAAATTTATCGTATGAATCTTTTTATTGTATAAAACTTTTTTTGGTCATATATCCCATCCCTACTAGTCGGTAGTGGATTGATTTATGTATGTACAATCCTTACAAAGCTTTTGGATTTTGGATATCAGAAATCTTTTAGGTTTTTTATTATTTGATTAAACACACCTGTTACACAGTTGTGAATCTATGTTGTTGATTAGTCTTTCACAGTGTTTGCTACATCCCTCAGTAGAGTTATTGATAGGAAAAGTTAACATGCAGTACCAGGAATGTGAAATGAAAGGTCCTGAAATGAAAGTGAAATTACAAACCTACCTCGGCTTCTGTATGGGTTTCTCTTTCTGAGAAGCCAGTTAAGGTCTCCGCCTTTTACTTCTTTCTTTTTTGTTTCAGACAGTGAAACGTTCTATGTAGTAATGAATACGAGAAGATATTTTTAACATTTTTATAAACCCTCTGACATGATTTCTTCAGTCAGGTGCCAGCAGCAGCCACGAGAGCCCAGAGAGAACATGTGCCCCTGAGACTGAGGAGACTGATCTGGACAGAGGTGAGGCTGAAGAGGAAGCAATGGGGATCTTCATCCCTGAGCCCATGCTGTGCTGTGAGGCTGAGGAAGGTAAGGTTCCTCACTCTCTTGAGACACTGTACCAGACTGCGCAGTGCAACAGCACCTCGGACTGCCTGCTGTTAGCGGCCCACGTCTTATTGCTGGAGACCGGCTTCCTGCCACAGGTCAGAGAACACTACTGACCCATTAATTCTTAAGTCATACATACATCTAATTCTAAGAAAATATTAGTATTAAAAAATTGTGTTAGACTTTTACACAGTGCATTATATAGCTTCATTGCATTTTGAAAGCTTGGTGATTGAGTGTTTAAACCACTCCCAGTACAAATGCGGTCAGAATTTAATTGTGTTATTGAATGATTAATTAACCGATCATCTCTCCAACATATTCCTAAAATTGAGGATTAGTGCTGTAAATCTGCTTCATTTACATTAAATTTCAGCATTTGTCAGATGCAGTTATGCAGAGTGACTTACTTTTATACAGCTGAGCAAATGAGGTTTAAGGGCCTTGCTCAGGGGCCCAGGAGTGGCAGCTTAGTGGCCTGGGGGTTTGAACTCACGACCTTCTGATCAGTGGTCCAATACCTTAACCACTGAGCTACCACTTCACACTAAGCACATATTGGTAGTCATAGTAAATATTAACATATAACTACACTTAGCAGCTTCAAGTCCCCTAGCAAAGCAAGATCAAATCTTTTTATTTATTTTTTTTTTATATTCCTTTGATTAAGTTCATTTTATGCTGGTGTATTTTATACCACAGTAAATCACCCAGATGTGGAGGATTGTATAATTTACCCAGAATGTGTCATTTCGTTGGATTATGTGATGAGTGCAGGGTTGTGACGTCAGAGCCGGAGAGATGCCCAGTGGCTGGCGTGCAACGGGTGGTCTCTACAGGCTGCAGTACTCTCACCCTCTCTGTGAGAACAGCCTGGTTCAGGTGGTTGCTGTGTTGATGGGCCAAACACTTGTTATAAATGGTACGCATGTTGTTACCATTACATAGGTGCTGTTATTGAATGAATATTCTTTGTACCTGCTGCTGATGGTGTTATCATTGTGCTTCCTCTAACAGCCACTCTGAAGCCAACTGGTGCAAAGGAGATTTCATGGAAACTGGCACTGAAACCTGATGCATACGTGACTAAGGAGTGGGCAGGTACAGAATATGACACAATGTTCATTAAATGAAAATATATTAAATGAAAAATCGATTTAGCTCATTTGTTTTGGCCTAGCCCTTAAGCAATGCCCTTAATCATCTCTGCATTTGTGTCTGACCCTGTGTTCTAACCCCAACCTCCTAACATTCTCAGATATACAAAGAAAAGAATTTCACTGTGCTGTAATGTATACACTTGGGGGAAATAATTAATTGGTCCCCTTGCTCATTTTGTAAATTTACCTCCTTAAAAAGAAATTAACGGTCGAGAACTGTATGGTAGGTTTATTTTAACAGAGAGAGACAAGATATCAACCAAAAATTAAAAAGAAATTAAAGAAAGGTTATGAATTAATTTGAATTTGATGTGAAGTGAAATAAGTATTTGAACCAGCATGATTTTTGACCCCCAAGATCAGCGCTGGAACCACAGTTACCAAGAAAACCATTGGATGCACACTTTGTCATAATGAATTAAGATACTGCAGTGCCTGCAAGGTCCCCATGCTCAAGAAGGCACATGCACAGGCCCATCTGAAGTTTGCCAGTGATCACCTGAATGATTTAGAGAAGGCTTGGTAGAATGTGATGTGGTCCGATGAGACCAAAATCTAGCTCTTTGACATCAAATCAACTTGCAATGTTTGAAGGCAGAGAACTGCTGAAAATGACCCCAAGAAAAGCATCCCCACTGTCAAACATTGAGGTGGACTTTTCTGCTTTGAGGCTGTTTCTCTGCTAAGAGATCTTGGATGAGAACTCCTTTGCCTCGGCCAGACCACTGAACACTGGTCGTGGATGGGTCTTCCAGCATAACAATGAGTCTGCAAAGGAGTGGCTCAAGAAGCAGCACATTAAGATCCTGGAGTGCTTAGCCAGTCTCCAGACCTTACTTTCAGAAAATCAGACAGCTGAAACTTTGATTTGCCCAGCAAAAGCCTCAGAACCTTCAGGGTTTGGAGAGTATCTGTCTCTTGAGATGTGCACAAACCTGGTGACCAACTACAAGAAACCTCTGAGCTTGCCAACAAGGGTTTCTCCACCAAGTAATAAGTCACATTTTGCTTTAGGATCAAATACTTATTTCACTCAATCAAAAGCAACTTATTTTATAACCTTTATTTAATGTTTCTTTTCTGGATTTTTTTGTTGATATTTTGTCTCTCTCAGTTTAAATAAACCTACCATAAAAATGCATCAGGGGATCAAATAATTGTCTCTCTCACTGTATGTGATTAAAGTTTGCTTCTTTCTTTCTTATATGTAACTGCAGTACACTGTCAAGTCAAGAAGCTATTAAAGAAGCTACTATATAAAGCTGATGCAGTACATCGTGAAATAAAACAATGTTTTTCAAGTCCATGGTGCTACAACAAAACAACAGAGGGCTACATAAGACAACACAGAGCTACATAAAACAAAAAAAAATGTGCAAGACATACGGTGCAAACAATACAATATGCTACAGGACAGATTGTGTGTGGGGTCACCCACAATTCTGTTGGCTTTGCGGATGCAGCATGTTGTGTAAATGTCTATGATACAGGGGAGAGAAACATGATCATGATCCAATGATCATCTCACTGTCCTCACAATCTGCTGCGGGGTTTTCCAAAACCAGACCGTGATGCAGCTGCTCAGGATGCTCTCAATGGTCCCTCTGTAAAAGTATGATGGTGGGAGATAAGCTTTCCTCTTTTGTTTTTAATGTTCAAAGACAGGTGGTTGGCTCTACACCAGGCAGTTAGCTGTTGCACCTCCTCTATGTATGCTGACTCGTGTCATCTGTGAACTTGATGTAGTTCGAGCTGTGCATTGCTACACATAGGTCTTGCACCATTCTGTGTTGATGTAAACACACACGCCGCTACTGAAAGCCTTACCGCATAGAGCTGCATTTTAGTCGGCACAAAGCAAGGTTTAGCTGAATGGCGGCATCTAGAACTCTGTTGCTGAGCCACCTCTCAGAGAAAACAAAGACACAGCAGTCTCTAAATTCTCATCGTGTGTTTGGAAGTCAGATGTAGTCCAATTTATTGTCCAGGGAGCAAACGTTTGAAAGTAGAATGGACAGGAGAGCCGGGTGGCTAGGGTTTGTTGTTTGCCTAGCACGGACACCCGCCCTCATGCTGCACTAAAGTGTGTTTGTTGTACACATAACCATGGAGTCTGAAATTTTTGCTTTTAATTATGTCTGGTGAATTAAAGAAGTTTTGATTTTGTAGGTGGAAATGCTGGACTGGTGTACAAAGAGTTGCAGAAACTGTCTCGTGTTTTTAAGGACCAGTTGTCTTACCCACTCATTGCAACAGCTAGAGAAGGTATATCCTTATCTCAGAACCAGCACTCTCTTTACTGTTATACCCTTTTGCACATTAGTTTCAGTAGATATGTACCCACTTATACACAATTTGGCCTTATGTTTGTCTCTTACTTGCTCTACAGCACTGGGTCTGCCTGCACTGTTTGGTCTGCCTGTGCTTCCTCCTGAGCTGCTTTTAAGGATAATGCGGCTGCTGGATGTTCCCTCCATCTTAAGGCTGTCTGCAGTATGCAGAAGCCTGCACTCTGCTACACAAGATGCCTCACTCTGGAAACACTTTGTATACCGTGACTTCGGAGGTATCAGCACATTACACAGTCTATAGAGTTAAACTGCAGATAGAGCACACTGGTCATGTGGTCACTTTTTGTGGAGAGTCTGAGCTATTACCATACTAGTAATCTTCTGCACTTGAAGTGACCTGATAGATGTAGATCACAACATTGGATTGCCAACATTATCTCCACATTATAACTGTTAAGTAGACTTTGGCATTTTAGCCAACTTTGGAGCTCTATTTGTAGCTTAAATAACACCTCATTCACTGTCCAAAGTCCAGATATCATTGACGTTAATTCAATCAGATTTTTATAGAACCGGACCATGGACCACTCTTTCCTCCCATTCATTGTAAACAAATTATTATGGACCATTAATCAGCTTTAGCTAATGCTACTAGTGCTCGATTGAAGTGCATATTGTCAACAAATGTAAACATATCCGCTATAATATTAAAACCACAGACAGGTGAAGTGAATAACATTTTATTATTAGACAGTCAATGTATTAGTACTTAAAGTTGATCTAAGTGACTTTGACAAGAATTGAATTGTGATGGCAGTATACTGGCATATTATTTTGTATTTCAGAACACCACAGACCGTATAGCAGTCAACTGATTTAATGCACCCTCTCTATATTTTAACTCTGTAGACAATTCAATATTGGCTTTTTACCTGTTATTTTTTATTTTTGTCTTTTTTGTTTGTTTTCTCTGCATTTTTGTGATCTCATAAATTCATAATGTCTGAAAATGTTTTTTTTTTTGTGTGTTCAATAAATTTTCAAGCTGATACTGAGCAGAGAGACACAGACTGGAACAAGGTACAGAAATTGAAAGTACTAAATTGTAAAAAGAAATTTTTAATAAACTAATTTTTAGTGTAATTAACTCTCTTACTTTAATTCACAGATTTACAAAAAGAAATTTCAGATTTACAAAAAGAAGACACGGCACCCATACAGCATGACGTGTAACCCTTTCCGAATTCCCCAAATTTATCCTCATCCCCAAGTGCCCATCCTTCCTCTACCACTTCCCCCCGGCATCATTGGAGGAGAGCATGATCAGAGACCTCCTTTTCCACAGGCCATCCTGCCACGCCCACGTTATGACCCTATTGCCCCATTTCTAGGTCACGAACCACCTATTGGACTTCCATTTGGACGCCGTTTGCTGAGGCCAGGAGGAAGCCGAGCACCAGACACCAGGAGAGGCTTCATCTGAAACCCACAGGAATTAAAAAAATCTTAAAAACAGGCAAACTCTCAGAGTAGTATGCATGCTCCAAAGACTGGCACATGTTTTATTATCTCCATATTCAACATTCCAGAATCAATTAAATATATTGCAAAAAGACAGGGGCATTTTACTTAACTAGAAAGAAGTCATGATTTATCATGAATAAATAAATGATTTTGCTGTCAGGTGTCAACAGAATTTATTTTATTTTATTTTTTATGATTATAAAAACCAAATTTTCAGTAAAAAAAAAAAATAATAATAAATTAGACCAAAAATGCATTGTCTAATTTTTTTTAATCAAAGCATAAATGTCAAAGCACAGTGAAGAAATGAAGGAAACCCCAATTACAGATGATAGGGAATAGAATTAATGTACCTCTCAGAGGTCTCGTCTCTCTTAATATCAGCCTCTGTAGAAATCTTTCATGGCCTTCAAGACCTTGTCAGAGAATCTCTTCACATTGCATCACTTTAATAATTTTCATTCATTTTAGTCCAGTGTTATTTTGCACTAGATGAAGCTGATCTGCCTTTTAATTTAAGCCAACAGTTTTCCCCAAATTTTATTGAACAGAAATGCTAAGTGACAGTCCGATGCTTCTCATGCTGTAAAGCTAATGTTGATCTGACATTTGCTTAATGTCATTTATATTGGCAACTTCCACAATTTGAGTGAAATCATGTGTCACTGTATATAGAATTAAAATAAGATAGCAATGAACCTCTTCTCTGCATTGTAATAAGCGAAAAGGATTTTTGCTTATTGAGAAATGCAAAACATTAAAAAAAAAACACTTCAGTATATTTGTCAGCAAGTGAAATGGACAATCTTTAAATCTTACCAGCACTACCTTGAATAACAGTATTCAAGCCATCTGGCTACACCACCCTAGGAATGTCACCTAAAGCATTTATATACACCTGCCACAAAAGCATGGAAAGTTTGAATTACCAATAAGGGTCAGAAACATGTGCAAATGCAGAGCTTCCCCAACTAGAGTGCAGTTACATGCCTTCACAGTGAACACGCTGGAACCAGGTGACCTATCGAGAGGTAAGCATCAGTGTAGTGGTCTCGTGCAGTGTGTTGAAACTCTGACTAAATACCAAGTTAAACCGTAAACCAATGAAGACAGGGTTGATCATTTACTGTCACTCTTTCTCATTAACATTGTGCGGTGAAAAGTGTAATAAAACAATACAGCAATATTCAGTGTCTTGACTAACATTAAATTATAAATGACTAATGTAGAGTTAAGTGGTTCTAACTTAACTAATAACAAATAATCAAAGAGACGTATGTCCAGCGTGTGCTCTCTAAGCATGGCTTTATTATTCTGCTCACTTTTCCACGCCCCCCGCTTTTGTGTTGTAGAGCGACAGCCCAGGTAGCATGTACAGATCCTCTTTGATGCTATTAAATGCAATTTGTTGATCGCGCCCCCACAGAAACACGTATTGCTCAGGTCCCGGAGTGGCTGTGTCTTTTCTGCCAGATGAGGTAAGTACTTTCCCAGGTGATTCACCATCCCGAGGAATCCTCTCACTCCACTCGCGTCCTCAGGCTCCTCCATGTTGGTCGCTGCCCTCACTTTGTTAGGATCTGCTCTCATGCCGGCTGCATCTATGATCTGTCCGAGAAATTTGACACGGCCTTTTAAGAATTCACATTTCTCACCTCTCAGCGTGATGCCAGCCTCCTGCCGCCTCCCCAGCACTCCAAGCAGTCGTGTGTCGTGCTGGGTCTGTGTGTCCCCGTACTCGAGCACATCATCGAGTCCCTCCAGCATCTGAGACATTCTCTTCTGGTAGTGTTCGGGTGCTAAGGATATGCTGAAGCAGAGACAGTTAAAGCAAAACCTGACAAAAAGGGAGTGAGGAACATTGTGAGGAGAGCGGACTCCTTGGCAAGGGGATTTTGCCAAAACCCTGAGTTTGTATAGATTTTTGAGAATACTTTGGTACCCTCTAGCTGTCCAAGTGTGTGTTCGACTGACGGGAGCATACAGTATGTCTTTCTCTCTTGACTGACTCATTCAATTTGGTCAGATCCACGCAGATGCGCACCTCATATTTGCCTGGCTTTGGGACAGTGACCATACCGGCGCACCAGTCTGTGGGTTGTTGAACCCTTGAGATCACATCCCATCTCTTCCATGCGTGTGAGTTCTTCATTTACTTTAGACATGAGAGGCAGCGGGAACTGGCGTGGGGTTGATATGGAGAATGGTTTGGCCTCTGCTTTAAGCTCTATTTTGTATTCACCCTCCATCTTGCCTAGCCCTTTGAACAGTGTGGGAAACTGCTCTTTGACTCTCTCGACTGAATCAGTGCCACCGTATCTACTCTAGCCACTAGCCTTAGTGCCTGAGTAGCTGGACGTCCCAGTAGGCTAAACTTCAGACCCGGGACTACGTACACTTTCTGTGTGGTGCTTTTACTGTCTGTTCCTATAGTGGCTGTGAACTTCCCCTTTGCTATGATGGGTGTCAGACCTGGACCTGACAATGGTTACATGCTACTTCTCTCGCTGTGTGCTGGCGTTCTACCACACTACATGCATTGTGTCTGGTTACCTGGCTGTGACTGATAACTGCTTTTTTCATTTGTTCCAGCCTGCATTTTCTGCTGTCTTCCTTTGCCTTTGTCAAACCTGCGTTTTGTTTGAATGCTGTCCACATCTGTGACCTTTGCCTTGAAGTTATTCTTCAACAGATCCTGTTGTTTTTTCACCCTTTCGCTTTGAAGCGTGCGTCACCGCCCTCTCCAGTGTTAGCTCCGAGTCAAGCTGCAGTTGCTCCGACAGCTTTTTATCGCACAAGCCTACAACCAGTCTGTCACGGACCATTTCGTCGTGCAGCTGTCCAGAGCCACAGTGCTCTGACAAGCAGTGGAGTGCAGTGATAAAGCTGTCCACTCTGTCTCTCTTTGTTCCTGCTGTCTCTGGTTGATTTTGGCTTGCTCAAAAATAATATTTCTCCTCACCACGAAATGTCTCTCTTGTTTCTCTTTGACAGTGTTGTACACGCCCGCCTCTTCCTCCGTCATACGAAGTGAAGTCATGATGTCTTTAATTCAATTCAAGTTTATTTGTATAGCGCTTTTTACAATAGACATTGTCTCAAAGCAGCTTTACAGAACATAAACATAGAGCAGAAGGTAAACATAAGGGATAATAAAAGAAATAACGAATAATAAAAGAAAAATAATTAACAGAATAAAAAATTCAAGATTATCTTCCACCTCGTCCACCATAGTATAGATTAAAGTGTTCACCTGGTTTTCATCTGGCTTTTTACGCCCCGTCTAGGGGTGAGGGCGAAACATGAACGAGAACAAGACACCAGGGGTAACTGAAAGAACAATATTTTACAATATGTACAAGTGTACAAATGGGGTATGTCTTCAGGAGCCGACAAGGCCAAAATAACAAACAAAATGGCTATTTATTGCAACCTTTAACTTCCCTACTAAACAAAAGAAAAAGAAAAGAGACAAATCACTTCCCTATCTCCCTAAGAATAAACACAATCAAGAAAAGGTACAAACAAAATGGTATCGGTCTCCCTACTTCCCCACAAATACTATATACCACTATATACAAATTAGCAAACAGGTCCAAACAAGGGCAATCCAGAATCAAAGTCAAAAGAACAGGCAGGAGTCAGTATTAACAGGAAATGCTAAGAATATAAATACACAGAGCAATTTCACACAACTAGTTAGCAAAAAGCAAGTGATGACAGCAAATGAGCCAAAGAAGCTAAACAGGAAGTGGTGGTGGAGGCTTTTATAGGCCAGAGGGAGTCAGCTGACCAGCAGGGCGTGGCACCAGGTAAACCTCAGGAACCAATCAGGGTTTATCCTGCACAGAAACACAAACACCTCCCCAAAAACAGAAAACAAATAGAAAAGGACGTAACATGGCTGTAGCTCTAGACCCGATGCAGTCTGGAATCTCTCAAACCTTCAAATCCACTTGGGCCACTCTTCTGGCTTTGTGAAGTCAAACTTTGTTGTTGGGGGAAACTGGAATTGCTCCATTTTCTTTCTTTCTCGCCCACGGCGAACGGTAACTACGAGTCGCATTAGCCTTGCAAGCTAGCTAAACTTCAGACTAAAGTTAACGTGAGTTCTCTCCAGTTAACTCGGCAAAACCATATCTCATGTTTACCCGACTGGAGAAACTGAAGTCTTCTGACACCATGTAGAGTTAAGTGGTTCTAACTTAACTAATAACAAATAATCACAGATATGTATGTCCAGCGTGTGCTCTCTAAGCATGGCTTTATTATTCTGCTTGCTTTTCCACACCCCCCGCCTAACCACAAGGGGGTAACATCACATCATGTGTCCCATAAAATCCCTTAACACTACAACTAACACAAACTACTATTAGCTACAGTATTGGCATCGCTAAAGCTTGAACACGATGGTAAACAACCATTTTTAGCAGCTTATAAAACCGCCTTTTTTAACAAATAATCGCTTATATAAATTCTTTAACATGTGCAATGTCATATTAATTAATTTACGGCATTACCTCTATGATGCTTTTTGATGGATGCAATGGATTATTATAGAGAGCACACCATGCCGGTCTCATTGCAAGGACGTGACGAAACAGGAAGTGACTTAAAGTCACATAAAACAAACAATATATTTTTACAAATGAGGTAGATAGAAGTAATAATTAATAAGTTATTGAGTAATTATAAATAAGTATTAAGTAATTATAAACTTTACATTTTTATCTAAGAATATTTATCAAAAATATTTAAATCAGATATTTGAACATTAAAGTCCTTAAAGGACAACACAATCAGAAATGGTGTTATCAACACTAATACTAAGGGAGGGCTAAGGAACTCCTCACCTGGCTCGGAAACTGTATTATAAAACCTAACCAACAGGTCATCAGTATGTCTGCATTCTGGGTTGGAGCCTCAGAGATTCTGTTTTAGGGCCTCTTAGTAATCTGCTTTATGGTCCTTCAGAGACGCTGGAATAGGGCGATCTCCTGAGTGGGAAGCATTGTAAATGGTGTGGGAAAGGGAAAGGAGTCTCAACAACAAGGCCCGAAACAGATGAACAACTGGCCGGTGATGGCCCACAGAATCCCTGTTGACACTTACTGCCTCAGCATTTGTACTGGACACTGCTGGGTTAGGGACTTAATCAATAGGGCAAAATGCTGCGAGCTGGAGTGAATAGTTAGTGAAGGGTGTTTGTAACGGAAGGTTTGATGGCCCATCTGATGCATTTGGTCTCACTGAGAGGGGCCTGCAAATTACTGAGTCTGTTGAGATACTTAATTAAGATACTTAATTATGAGCTTGATCTAGGGCAGGGGTTGGCAAACTTTTTGACCCGCGGGCCACAATGGTTTCTAAAATTTGATCGCGGGGCCGGGTCAGAATAGGAGATTGGTGTGTTTGTGTGAACTAATATAAATTAAATGTAAAAACCATTACATTAAAAGATTTAACAGGCAGAAAAACACCATTGTGCTTAGTTTATTGTAAAAATTGTTTTACAAATTTATTACTTTAATAATGTAGTAATAAACTCCCATTCAGTTTCAGTGGGAACAGTGTTGTTGGTTTCCTTTTTTTGCAAGTGCATCAATGTCTGGCGTTATATTTGTTGTGGCAATTCTCAAGATAGATCCGAGGTGTTGGTCAGTTAACTTGGATCTGTGACGGGCTTTGTTGATGTTCATGACGCTGAATGTCTGTTCACACACATAGGTTGAGACAACCAACGTCAGCATCTTCTGTGCCATCCTCCGGAGGTTTGGAAACGTGGCTTTGTTAAGTGAAGCATAAAAGTCTTTCAGTTTAAGAGAGTTGAACTTCTCCTTCAATACAGAGTCAGACTGAAGATCTATCAGTTCCAGCTGCAGCTCCTGTGGTGCTGTTTCAGGGTCTTGTGACAGGGGACAGGACACCAGCTGAAGTGACTTTTCAATTTTTTCAAAGTCACAGAAACGACGGCAGAATTCTCCGTGCAGGTCGTCCAGTGATTTGCTGTATTTATGAGCATTTTGGGTCGCCTCTTTCTGCATGGCTAGTGTGGGGAAGTGAGTGAAAGATTTGTTTGAAATTTGTCTGGAGAAAAGAGTCAGCTTGGATTTGAAGGCCCTAACATTTGTGTACATGTCGTGCACAAATTGATCTTTTGCCTGTAGCTTGGTGTTCAGCTCATTCATGTGCGAAAGTATGTCCATAGCAAACGCAAAGTCACAACGCCAGTTCTTGTCGCTTAGCTCGGCAAATTCGTTGGATCTCCCCATTAACTCCAAAAATGCAGTGATCTCCTCCTTCAGCTCCCACACTCTTTGAAAGACTTTGCCCAAACTTAGCCAGCGCACACGAGAGTGATCGGTTTCTTCCAGGAACGCAATAAACTGACGATGCTGAAGTCCCCTTGCTCATATAAAGTTAACAAGTTTTACGACTGGATTCATGACATGATTTAGCTGCAATATAAACTTACACAGAACTTCCTGATGAATGATGCAGTGAAGGAAAATAACATCCTGATCAGGATTTTCCTCTTTTACTTTTTCCTGCAGTCTTTTAGCAACCCAACGTTTTTCCCAGTTAAATTTGGCGATCCATCCGTGGTGACATTCTCTTCATTCTCTCGATGACAGCAGACACCTGGCTATACAAGTCCTCTCCCCTTGTTTTTCCTTTAATGGACTCCATTGTCAAAAATTCCTCTGTGATATCAAAACTGTCGCTAATCCCTCGGATAAAAATTAGGAGCTGAGCAGTGTTTTTTATGTCGTTACTTTCATCCAGTGCTAGTGAATGAAACTTAAATGACTCCGCCTTTTTGGTTAATTTGATAGCTATATCTTCGTCAATCAATTCCACACGGCGAGTCATAGTTCTGCGTGATAAACTGATTTGTTCAAATTTGCCTTTGCTCTCCGGACACAAGAGACCTGCTGTCTCAACCATGCATTCTTTTAAAAATTCACCTTCAGAGAAAGGCTTACTGGCCTTTGCTAATTTCAATACCAGCAAAAAACTTGCCTTAGTACTCGACTCTTTTATCGCAGTTTGTCTGTGAAAAAGATTTTGCTGAGTCTGTAAATTAGCCGTCAATCTCTTAGCTGTAGCCGACCGTCCTTGTGGAGACTGTTTACTAGCATAGTTAGCATGTTTTGTGGCAAAATGACGGCTGATGTTGTATTCTTTAAAAACCGCTACAGTTTCTTGGCATATCAGACATACAGCTTTTGATCGGACTTCAGTGAAAAAATATTTTGTTGTCCATTCTTTATTGAACACTCGGCACTCACTGTCTACTTTTCTTTTCTTCGGTCCGCTCATTTTTACTGAAGGGCTGAAAGTGCAAAGCTACAAAGTTAAGTAGAGAGTAACTGTAATGCATCATACTCAAGGGTCAATGTCTTCAGGGTGCACCATCTCCTGGGGAAAGACTGGAATTACAGCTAGGTAAAATTATTGTGGTGTCTTTATAATAAAATTTAATATAATATTATAACTTGGACGGGTTCGGCGGGCCGGATTAAAAAGCCCAATGGGCCGTATGTGACCCGCGGGCTGTAGTTTGCCCATGTCTGATCTAGGGGCTAGGCACAAGCTATCAAATACCACTTGCAGCTCTCACTGTGTGTGGTACTGGTACCGGCAGTTTATGGTGCACAGCTCTTCTAAGAAACAGCACAATAAGCCTATATTTGCTGATTGACAACTGCCCACCTGCGAATCCCTGTGGGCTGCCTTTAAGACCTTCAGTGTGGCTGGAGTGTGCCCTGTGTCCAACAAGTGTTGTAGATAGTCCAATATGGAACTGATAAGACCACTTGTTTGTAATAAACTTCCACTGTTGTAACTGAGGGCCTGAAACATGGCCCCTCACAGACACTGGGTCATCAATGGCAGGGAGTAATGGAGCTTTTATCCTTGCAGGGTATATGTATTAGAAGGATGTGCGGGTGACCAGAGGCAAAAATGGGACCCTCCACCTCTTTACAGGGTGTAATAGAACATTTCATTTGAGGGGAAGGTCTATAAGCACATGCTGCGATGAGGCTGTCTGATAGGCAGCTGGAACGTGGGCTACATTATCAGAATAACCTTTCCCGTGCTCAATGTGCTGAGACTACTGCACACACTCTGAACGAAAGACTGGAAATTCTGGACTGTAGATTTAGGCTTAGCCACCTGGTCAGCTAAGAGAGCTAAAGATATGTGATTTTTGAGGTAGAATACAAAGTAATGGTTGCATTTTGTGGAACATTTAAAAGCATCAATAATCCAATGAAACTTACAGAAATAATCAAAAAATCAATCGGAAATATTAAATCAGCAAGGTATCTGTCAAACAACCAAGTCCTCCTTTTTTGTGTTGACAAAAAGCAGCAAGAGATTGCATTGACGATCAAAGAACTTGGAGGTAAAGCAGTCAAATGTTATGTACTGTGAGAACTTGATAATCTTAAAGGAGTGATTATGGGGGTACCTGTATCCTTATCTGATGAGGTTTTAAAGGCAAACGAAATGGTGACAGAAGTGAAGCGTCTGCTTTCTAGTAGAAATGGTTTAAAAGAGTATTGTTGTACTAACTTTCAATTGTAAAAACTTACCCGAACATGTTAAAATTGGATATATGTGTTATATGGTATGGCCATTTGTTAGACCAGCATTGAGATGTTTTAATTGCAAAAGATTGGGGCAGGTTGCTTCTGCCTGTTAGGGGAAAAAAAGTGCATGTGTGGCAGAGAACATAATTATGGAAAATGTAGAGAGGGGGTTGGACCAAAATGTTGTAATTGTGGAGGGCCACACAGTGCAGCGTGTATAGGTTGTAAAGCCCAAAAGCAAGCAATGGAAGCAATGAAACTCAAAACAGTACAGAATATATCGTATGCACAAGTAGGCAAGCAAGTACAAGCAACAAATGGAAATCTGAGGGAAAATATCGTAACTCAGTCTAAAGACACCTGCAGTCATAAATGTCTTGAGGATGGAAACTTACTTGTGGTAAACAAAATTAATTTTGTAGCATTTATAGCTGAAGTCTTTAATTGTTCAGCTCAAACAGAAAAAAGAACTGAAAAGCTGAAAATTATTATATCTGCAGCGACTCGACATCTTGGTATTACTGAAGTGTCAGTGGAACAGATTGACAAACTGAAGGAACAGTAGTGAAGGATGATCCTTTGGGTAGTCAGAGAAGTTAAAGTAAGATATGAAAATATTGCAGTGGAATGCTAGAAGTTTGATTGCGAATGGGCAAGAACGTAAAATATTTGTTTACCAGCTGGCAGTTTTACCAGACATTATATGTATTCAGGAGACTTGGCTTTGTCCGCAGTTAAACTTTTGTATTCCTGGCTACAAATTGGTTAGAAAGGATAGAGTTGGTACAAATGGAGGAGGATGTGGCACATTTGTTCAAGATGGGGTGACTTACAGTATAGAGAAGTAATAATAGATGTCTTAGGGGAATGTGTTGTTGTAGAGGTGTGGACTCAGGGAGGGGGATCAAAGGTGGTAAACTTTTATATTCCTTGTAATTAGTTAACTCTATATGATCTAAAATTGATAAGAATCGAAGCTGGGGAAAATTTGAAATGGTTTGCGGATTTTAATGCACATAATTCACTTTGGGGTAGTACTTGCCCAGATAATAATGGTAGGGTAGTAGAAGAGTTTATGGAGGAATATGCTTTAGTGTGTTTAAATAACAGGAAGGGTACTAGATTCAATATAAGGGATTCTTCGCTGTCATGTCTTGATCTAACAATAGTCTCTGGAGCTATAGCTTTAGAATGTAAATGGGAAGTACTAGAGCAATCTACATTGGGAAGTGATCATTTTCCAATTTTATGCAATGTGGGATTGGAAATTTATCAACAAAATAAAACAATGCCAAAAAGATGGAGATTTGATGGAACTGACTGGGATAAATTTAACAGATTATGTATTGATGGAATGGTGAATTATAGCTTAGATGATGATATAGTTTTGTGTTCTGATCGATTAATTACAATTATTATAAATGCAGCTGAAGAATCCATTCCTAAATCAGAAGGTAAAGTAAGATTGAAAATTGTTCCATGGTGGAATGATGAATGCACTAACGCTGTTAAAGATAGTAATAAGGCTTTTGGAGAGCTTAAGAAAACGTTAATACCTATAACTTTAATTAGTTATCAGAAGAAACTGCCTCAGGCAAGGAAGATAATAAAGCAAGCTAAAAGGAAGCATTGACAATCATTCTGCTCCACAATAGGAAGGAAAACCCAAATAGGAGTGGTATGGAGTGTCCTCAAAAAAATGTTTGGGGTTTACAGAACTCAGAATATACCAGTACTAGTAGATGAAGGGAAAACAGCAGTGACGCAAGAAGATAAAGCGGAAATGTTTGCTTCCATCTTTCAAAAGGCACACAGCTCAGATAACCTAGGAATAAATTATAAGAGACAGAGAGAAGAAATATTAAAGCATCGAGATATTTTTAATAAAAAAAAAAACGGATAGTAAAACAGCTTTGGATACTGACTTTAATTTGTGAGAACTTAGAGTTTTAATGAGGGTTAGAAGTACTGCTTCTGGGAAAGATAGAATCTGCTATATTATGATTAAACAGATGGATGACGTAATACTTAAAGTAATATTAGGTCTTTTTAACAAAATTTGGAGGGAAGGACAATTACCGCTATCATGGAAACAAGTAATTGTAATCCCAATTCACAAACCAGGGAAAGATGCTACTATAGCAGGAAATTATAGGCCAATAGCTCTGACGTCTAAAGTAATGGAAAACAATGATCGTTAATCGACTATATTATGTATTGGAAAGCAAAAAATGGCTCCTTATCAGTATGGTTTTCGACCAGGTAGATCCACTCTAGATGCACTAATCAGATTAGAAACTGATGTTAAAAAGGCGCTAGCAATGAAAGAGGTGTTAGTGGCAGTATACTGTACTTTGACATCAAAAAAGCATACGATACGATGTGGAGAGAAGGATTGCTGTTAAAGTTGCAAAGAATGGGAATTGAAGGAAGATTTTATATTTGGGTTTTAAGTTTCTTATTCGGACAATCAATACAAGTCAAGGTAGGAAATACAATTTCCAAGATGGTGAAGGTAGAAAATGGAACAAGAATGGGGAACTGATAAACAATCTATGATCAACATATATTGTACTCTCTTAAGATCCGTTTTGCATTATGGATGCATTATATATGGATCTGCATCAGATAGTATGCTTAAAAACTTAGACTTGATTCAGGCACGAGTGTTGATATATTACAGGAGCAATTAAAACAACTCCAATCTCAGAAATGCAAGTGGAAACAGGAGAGTACCCATTAGAATTAAGACGCCAAAAATTAGCTGTTGCTTACTGGATCAGTTTACAAGGGCATAAACATGAACATTGTACTAAAGCAATTATTGAGGGCAGTTGGGAGAGTATAAACTTAACAGGAAATGGTTTAGCTTGGAAAGCAATGGAGTGGGCTTCAGGAATGTCGCTAGATAACATATCATTTTCATTAACGGCAACTATTTCCCCAATACCCCCGTGGTGTTTTAGCCACCGTGAAGTTGATTGACTAATTCATGAGAGTGTTAAAAAGGAAATATTGACATTAAGAACTACACAATTAAATATATTAGAACAGTCTATTTTTCATTTCTCCCAATATACACAGATGAATCAAGAAACCCAGAGATAGGTCCTACTGATGGGACCTCAGTATATAATGCTGAACTGGTGGCAATGCAGAAGGCACTTAGTTGGGTGGAAGAGGAGATGCCAAACAAAGTTGTGATTTGTTCAGATTCTATGGTATCACTTATAAGCCTACTAAACTATCAAACAGTTAGATATGATATTTCTGTAGAAATATTAAATATTTTGTATAGATTAAGGCAAATTGGAATAATAATTAAATGTGTTTGGGTACCAGCTCACGCAGATATACCAGGAAATGAAAGATCGGATAGAATGGCTAAAGAGTCACTTAAACTGAACTTCCCCAATATTACTGTTGCATTAAGTAGAATGGAAGGGAAAAGTATCATTAAAGAAGCTTGTAACCACAAGCTTGTATGACACTAAATTTAAGTAGAGAGGATCAGGTTATTTTATCAAGACTAAGGATGGGACATACTAAACTCAATTCTACACTTTATATTATAGGGAAACATGGTACGGGATTATGCGAATTATGCCAAGTAAAGGAAACAGTTGAACATGTGCTGTTTTTCTGCCCCAAGTATTATCTGGAAAGGAATGAGTTAAGAAGAGAGCTAAGGGAATAGGTTGCAAAGTATTTACAATCAATAGCCAATTAAACATAGTGCTGAAATTAATTTTCTTTATTGTAATTAATTTTTGTGCTTATTTCATTTTCTTTCCACATTTCTCTTTTTACATTTTACTTTATACTGAAGCGTTCACCTGAGTGGGAAGAGGACGCGCTGCTCAAACAATACACAATGACAGTGAAGCAGCAGCAGCTCTGTGTCGCTTATTTTATTAACATTTATCTTCCCTCATCAGGCGGTGAGGGTACTACACATGCAAAATGTGTTGTGGTTAATTATTAAACCTGGTATATACCTGGTACATACTGTAAAACCCTTCTTTCTGTCTGACCACAGCATCCATCTGATAGCATTTCTTCTATATTCAGAGCTGATAAAGAACTTAGCATGAAACATAGAAGACCATAGAAATTACTTCCTCATGGTGTGTTGCTCCATGGTAGCTCCAAGGTCTCATCTGTAAATGAATTATTTGACCCAAATGCTGTGAACACTTGTGAGAATTAACTTCACATGTAATAGTAAAATTACATCTTGAGATTCACTTGTTATCAGTTTGGTGTCTGTACAACACCAGAATATTACAGATTTAACAGGTTCAGATCCCATCCTCGTCGCTGACCTCCTCTTTACCTCAACACCTTCATTGTTGCTGGCTGTATGCGTTCTGCTTGGTCTGTGATAGAATGCGTTGTGAATATCTAGCCACGTCTGTGGTGCAGGTAGCATGGCCGAGCGGTCTAAGGCGCTGGATTAAGGCTCCAGTCTCTTCGGGGGCGTGGGTTCAAATCCCACTGCTGCCAGCAAACCTTTTCATGGCCCCGTTTAAGCTTCCTACCTGTTCCCTCAATCCGTGCTACAGTGGGGTGTGATAAGCTGGCCCTGAGTCTGCAGCTTTCACAACATAAGGCTATGGAGCGCCACTGAACTTTGCAATGCATTGTGGGGTCTTGGCAAGACAAAGGCTTTACAAAAGCTTGTGGCAGCCATGCCTTGGAGGTATGAAGCTTAGGAAAAAGAGTTACCGGACCATAAGAAACTTTTCATGGCACCGATTAAGCTTCCTACCTGTTCCCTCAATCCGTGCTAGAGTGGGGTGTGATAAAGCTAGCTTTGGGTCTGCAGCTTTCGCAACTTTAGGCAGTATTTCCCTGCTGGTTGGACACAGATGCCTGTTAGTTTGCATGATCTCCACCAACATAAGGCTATGGAGCACCAATGAACTTTGCAATGCACTGTGGCTTTGGATTTTGGTGCTCTGAACAAGACCTTTCTAAAGCCCATTTGGTAAAGTAAGTATGCCGCAGAGCTACGTTTAAAAAAACCCTATGATTTTCGTAGCGTGCATTGTCTGCACGATGAGGTGGTCGAGATTTCAAACAATTCCTAACATAGGTCCTAACAAGTCCTAACACATTTCAAACAATTCCTAAGCTAGGTCCTAACAATTCTGAACGGCAAGAACTAACAGTTCTGAACGGAGCAAAACAGTCATTGGCCAAAGCAGGGGGTTGGGGCGGGACAAAACAGTCATTGGCCGAAGCAGGGGGTTGCTCTGTACGAGACGGTGTATAAGTGTAATTATATCAATATGACAGGATGTAACTACAATCGCACCTTTATATTATTATATCTTAACTGAATTTTTATTTGAAAATTGGCAAACTTTGCATGTTTGTGAAAACAAAAATAAAAAATTTAGTATGTGAATGTCATTTTCTGAATTTGCAACTGAACTACAAGTTTATTGTACTGAGAAAATCATATAGTTATTTACTTTTTTTTAAAAATAAATAAATAAATTGTATGCAATTGTTTTATTGTACAATGGATTTGTTTTGCCAGGCTGATTGCCCGGCAAAAGAGAATTGACTGGGACATTTTGCTGCAAGGTGTGGAGCTTCCCCAGTAGATCAGTGTGGCAAAGCCTTCACTGCCAAACCCTAGAGGGTTCCCAACAGCACATGTGGAACATGCACAAGCTGTTACTGAGTTCCAGGTGGCCTGGATATTCAAATCAGCAGGGTCAACACCCATCAGCACCAGCACCTTCATCGAAGGGATGGTCATTTGCTCCACCTGGTCATCGCCCATCAGCTCCAACATCACAGTCTCTGGGTTATGCCAGTCTATGGGTTTTGCCAGGTCCCCAGCCAACAGCTCCAGTCCTGCAGTCCCAGCAAATCTTTTCAAGGCACTGATTAAGCTTTTTACCTGTTCCCTCAATCCGTGCTACAGTGAGGTGTGATAAGCTAGCCCTGAGTCTGCAGCTTTCACAACATAAGGCTATGGAGCGCCACTGAACTTTGCAATGCATTGTGGGGTCTTGGCAAGACAAAGGCTTTACAAAAGGTTGTGGCAGCCATGCCTTGGAGGTATGAAGCTTAGGAAAAAGAGTTAGCGGACCACAAGAAACTCGCACGCACAGGCTAGTGTGCCGAAATAGCTCAGCTGGGAGAGCGTTAGACTGAAGATCTAAAGGTCCCTGGTTCGATCCCGGGTTTCGGCAATTGGTTCCTTTGGATGTCCGGCTACCCCTTCGGGGTAAGAGTTACCGGACCCCAAGAAATTTCACTCAATCTGTGCTAGAGTGGGGTGTGATAAGCTAGCCCTAGGTCTGCAGCTTCAGCAATGTTATGCCATGTTTTTGCAGTGCCTTTGGATCTTGCTGTTCTGAACAAGACCCACTTCTTAAGCCCATTTGTTAAGGTAAGTATGCTGCAGAGCTACATTTTAAAAAACCTAGGATTTTCTTAGCATGGTTGGGCTACATTTTCGGCATGACGAGGTGGCCGAGAGGTTAAGGCGATGGATTGCTAATCCATTGTGCTCTGCACGCATGGGTTCAAATCCCATCCTCGTCGCTGACCTCCTCTTTACCTCAACACCTTCATTGTTGCTGGCTGTATGCGTTCTGCTTGGTCTGTGATAGAATGCGTTGTGAATATCTAGCCACGTCTGTGGTGCAGGTAGCATGGCCGAGCGGTCTAAGGCGCTGGATTAAGGCTCCAGTCTCTTCGGGGGCGTGGGTTCAAATCCCACTGCTGCCAGCAAACCTTTTCATGGCCCCGTTTAAGCTTCCTACCTGTTCCCTCAATCCGTGCTACAGTGGGGTGTGATAAGCTGGCCCTGAGTCTGCAGCTTTCACAACATTAGGCTATGGAGCGCCACTGAACTTTGCAATGCATTGTGGGGTCTTGGCAAGACAAAGGCTTTACAAAAGCTTGTGGCAGCCATGCCTTGGAGGTATGAAGCTTAGGAAAAAGAGTTACCGGACCATAAGAAACTTTTCATGGCACCGATTAAGCTTCCTACCTGTTCCCTCAATCCGTGCTAGAGTGGGGTGTGATAAAGCTAGCTTTGGGTCTGCAGCTTTCGCAACTTTAGGCAGTATTTCCCTGCTGGTTGGACACAGATGCCTGTTAGTTTGCATGATCTCCACCAACATAAGGCTATGGAGCACCAATGAACTTTGCAATGCACTGTGGCTTTGGATTTTGGTGCTCTGAACAAGACCTTTCTAAAGCCCATTTGGTAAAGTAAGTATGCCGCAGAGCTACGTTTAAAAAAACCCTATGATTTTCGTAGCGTGCATTGTCTGCACGATGAGGTGGTCGAGATTTCAAACAATTCCTAACATAGGTCCTAACAAGTCCTAACACATTTCAAACAATTCCTAAGCTAGGTCCTAACAATTCTGAACGGCAAGAACTAACAGTTCTGAACGGAGCAAAACAGTCATTGGCCAAAGCAGGGGGTTGGGGCGGGACAAAACAGTCATTGGCCGAAGCAGGGGGTTGCTCTGTACGAGACGGTGTATAAGTGTAATTATATCAATATGACAGGATGTAACTACAATCGCACCTTTATATTATTATATCTTAACTGAATTTTTATTTGAAAATTGGCAAACTTTGCATGTTTGTGAAAACAAAAATAAAAAATTTAGTATGTGAATGTCATTTTCTGAATTTGCAACTGAACTACAAGTTTATTGTACTGAGAAAATCATATAGTTATTTACTTTTTTTTAAAAATAAATAAATAAATTGTATGCAATTGTTTTATTGTACAATGGATTTGTTTTGCCAGGCTGATTGCCCGGCAAAAGAGAATTGACTGGGACATTTTGCTGCAAGGTGTGGAGCTTCCCCAGTAGATCAGTGTGGCAAAGCCTTCACTGCCAAACCCTAGAGGGTTCCCAACAGCACATGTGGAACATGCACAAGCTGTTACTGAGTTCCAGGTGGCCTGGATATTCAAATCAGCAGGGTCAACACCCATCAGCACCAGCACCTTCATCGAAGGGATGGTCATTTGCTCCACCTGGTCATCGCCCATCAGCTCCAACATCACAGTCTCTGGGTTATGCCAGTCTATGGGTTTTGCCAGGTCCCCAGCCAACAGCTCCAGTCCTGCAGTCCCAGCAAATCTTTTCAAGGCACTGATTAAGCTTTTTACCTGTTCCCTCAATCCGTGCTACAGTGAGGTGTGATAAGCTAGCCCTGAGTCTGCAGCTTTCACAACATAAGGCTATGGAGCGCCACTGAACTTTGCAATGCATTGTGGGGTCTTGGCAAGACAAAGGCTTTACAAAAGGTTGTGGCAGCCATGCCTTGGAGGTATGAAGCTTAGGAAAAAGAGTTAGCGGACCACAAGAAACTCGCACGCACAGGCTAGTGTGCCGAAATAGCTCAGCTGGGAGAGCGTTAGACTGAAGATCTAAAGGTCCCTGGTTCGATCCCGGGTTTCGGCAATTGGTTCCTTTGGATGTCCGGCTACCCCTTCGGGGTAAGAGTTACCGGACCCCAAGAAATTTCACTCAATCTGTGCTAGAGTGGGGTGTGATAAGCTAGCCCTAGGTCTGCAGCTTCAGCAATGTTATGCCATGTTTTTGCAGTGCCTTTGGATCTTGCTGTTCTGAACAAGACCCACTTCTTAAGCCCATTTGTTAAGGTAAGTATGCTGCAGAGCTACATTTTAAAAAACCTAGGATTTTCTTAGCATGGTTGGGCTACATTTTCGGCATGACGAGGTGGCCGAGAGGTTAAGGCGATGGATTGCTAATCCATTGTGCTCTGCACGCATGGGTTCAAATCCCATCCTCGTCGCTGACCTCCTCTTTACCTCAACACCTTCATTGTTGCTGGCTGTATGCGTTCTGCTTGGTCTGTGATAGAATGCGTTGTGAATATCTAGCCACGTCTGTGGTGCAGGTAGCATGGCCGAGCGGTCTAAGGCGCTGGATTAAGGCTCCAGTCTCTTCGGGGGCGTGGGTTCAAATCCCACTGCTGCCAGCAAACCTTTTCATGGCCCCGTTTAAGCTTCCTACCTGTTCCCTCAATCCGTGCTACAGTGGGGTGTGATAAGCTGGCCCTGAGTCTGCAGCTTTCACAACATTAGGCTATGGAGCGCCACTGAACTTTGCAATGCATTGTGGGGTCTTGGCAAGACAAAGGCTTTACAAAAGCTTGTGGCAGCCATGCCTTGGAGGTATGAAGCTTAGGAAAAAGAGTTACCGGACCATAAGAAACTTTTCATGGCACCGATTAAGCTTCCTACCTGTTCCCTCAATCCGTGCTAGAGTGGGGTGTGATAAAGCTAGCTTTGGGTCTGCAGCTTTCGCAACTTTAGGCAGTATTTCCCTGCTGGTTGGACACAGATGCCTGTTAGTTTGCATGATCTCCACCAACATAAGGCTATGGAGCACCAATGAACTTTGCAATGCACTGTGGCTTTGGATTTTGGTGCTCTGAACAAGACCTTTCTAAAGCCCATTTGGTAAAGTAAGTATGCCGCAGAGCTACGTTTAAAAAAACCCTATGATTTTCGTAGCGTGCATTGTCTGCACGATGAGGTGGTCGAGATTTCAAACAATTCCTAACATAGGTCCTAACAAGTCCTAACACATTTCAAACAATTCCTAAGCTAGGTCCTAACAATTCTGAACGGCAAGAACTAACAGTTCTGAACGGAGCAAAACAGTCATTGGCCAAAGCAGGGGGTTGGGGCGGGACAAAACAGTCATTGGCCGAAGCAGGGGGTTGCTCTGTACGAGACGGTGTATAAGTGTAATTATATCAATATGACAGGATGTAACTACAATCGCACCTTTATATTATTATATCTTAACTGAATTTTTATTTGAAAATTGGCAAACTTTGCATGTTTGTGAAAACAAAAATAAAAAATTTAGTATGTGAATGTCATTTTCTGAATTTGCAACTGAACTACAAGTTTATTGTACTGAGAAAATCATATAGTTATTTACTTTTTTTAAAAATAAATAAATAAATTGTATGCAATTGTTTTATTGTACAATGGATTTGTTTTGCCAGGCTGATTGCCCGGCAAAAGAGAATTGACTGGGACATTTTGCTGCAAGGTGTGGAGCTTCCCCAGTAGATCAGTGTGGCAAAGCCTTCACTGCCAAACCCTAGAGGGTTCCCAACAGCACATGTGGAACATGCACAAGCTGTTACTGAGTTCCAGGTGGCCTGGATATTCAAATCAGCAGGGTCAACACCCATCAGCACCAGCACCTTCATCGAAGGGATGGTCATTTGCTCCACCTGGTCATCGCCCATCAGCTCCAACATCACAGTCTCTGGGTTATGCCAGTCTATGGGTTTTGCCAGGTCCCCAGCCAACAGCTCCAGTCCTGCAGTCCCAGCAAATCTTTTCAAGGCACTGATTAAGCTTTTTACCTGTTCCCTCAATCCGTGCTACAGTGAGGTGTGATAAGCTAGCCCTGAGTCTGCAGCTTTCACAACATAAGGCTATGGAGCGCCACTGAACTTTGCAATGCATTGTGGGGTCTTGGCAAGACAAAGGCTTTACAAAAGGTTGTGGCAGCCATGCCTTGGAGGTATGAAGCTTAGGAAAAAGAGTTAGCGGACCACAAGAAACTCGCACGCACAGGCTAGTGTGCCGAAATAGCTCAGCTGGGAGAGCGTTAGACTGAAGATCTAAAGGTCCCTGGTTCGATCCCGGGTTTCGGCAATTGGTTCCTTTGGATGTCCGGCTACCCCTTCGGGGTAAGAGTTACCGGACCCCAAGAAATTTCACTCAATCTGTGCTAGAGTGGGGTGTGATAAGCTAGCCCTAGGTCTGCAGCTTCAGCAATGTTATGCCATGTTTTTGCAGTGCCTTTGGATCTTGCTGTTCTGAACAAGACCCACTTCTTAAGCCCATTTGTTAAGGTAAGTATGCTGCAGAGCTACATTTTAAAAAACCTAGGATTTTCTTAGCATGGTTGGGCTGCATTTTCGGCATGACGAGGTGGCCGAGAGGTTAAGGCGATGGATTGCTAATCCATTGTGCTCTGCACGCATGGGTTCAAATCCCATCCTCGTCGCTGACCTCCTCTTTACCTCAACACCTTCATTGTTGCTGGCTGTATGCGTTCTGCTTGGTCTGTGATAGAATGCGTTGTGAATATCTAGCCACGTCTGTGGTGCAGGTAGCATGGCCGAGCGGTCTAAGGCGCTGGATTAAGGCTCCAGTCTCTTCGGGGGCGTGGGTTCAAATCCCACTGCTGCCAGCAAACCTTTTCATGGCCCCGTTTAAGCTTCCTACCTGTTCCCTCAATCCGTGCTACAGTGGGGTGTGATAAGCTGGCCCTGAGTCTGCAGCTTTCACAACATTAGGCTATGGAGCGCCACTGAACTTTGCAATGCATTGTGGGGTCTTGGCAAGACAAAGGCTTTACAAAAGCTTGTGGCAGCCATGCCTTGGAGGTATGAAGCTTAGGAAAAAGAGTTACCGGACCATAAGAAACTTTTCATGGCACCGATTAAGCTTCCTACCTGTTCCCTCAATCCGTGCTAGAGTGGGGTGTGATAAAGCTAGCTTTGGGTCTGCAGCTTTCGCAACTTTAGGCAGTATTTCCCTGCTGGTTGGACACAGATGCCTGTTAGTTTGCATGATCTCCACCAACATAAGGCTATGGAGCACCAATGAACTTTGCAATGCACTGTGGCTTTGGATTTTGGTGCTCTGAACAAGACCTTTCTAAAGCCCATTTGGTAAAGTAAGTATGCCGCAGAGCTACGTTTAAAAAAACCCTATGATTTTCGTAGCGTGCATTGTCTGCACGATGAGGTGGTCGAGATTTCAAACAATTCCTAACATAGGTCCTAACAAGTCCTAACACATTTCAAACAATTCCTAAGCTAGGTCCTAACAATTCTGAACGGCAAGAACTAACAGTTCTGAACGGAGCAAAACAGTCATTGGCCAAAGCAGGGGGTTGGGGCGGGACAAAACAGTCATTGGCCGAAGCAGGGGGTTGCTCTGTACGAGACGGTGTATAAGTGTAATTATATCAATATGACAGGATGTAACTACAATCGCACCTTTATATTATTATATCTTAACTGAATTTTTATTTGAAAATTGGCAAACTTTGCATGTTTGTGAAAACAAAAATAAAAAATTTAGTATGTGAATGTCATTTTCTGAATTTGCAACTGAACTACAAGTTTATTGTACTGAGAAAATCATATAGTTATTTACTTTTTTTAAAAAATAAATAAATAAATTGTATGCAATTGTTTTATTGTACAATGGATTTGTTTTGCCAGGCTGATTGCCCGGCAAAAGAGAATTGACTGGGACATTTTGCTGCAAGGTGTGGAGCTTCCCCAGTAGATCAGTGTGGCAAAGCCTTCACTGCCAAACCCTAGAGGGTTCCCAACAGCACATGTGGAACATGCACAAGCTGTTACTGAGTTCCAGGTGGCCTGGATATTCAAATCAGCAGGGTCAACACCCATCAGCACCAGCACCTTCATCGAAGGGATGGTCATTTGCTCCACCTGGTCATCGCCCATCAGCTCCAACATCACAGTCTCTGGGTTATGCCAGTCTATGGGTTTTGCCAGGTCCCCAGCCAACAGCTCCAGTCCTGCAGTCCCAGCAAATCTTTTCAAGGCACTGATTAAGCTTTTTACCTGTTCCCTCAATCCGTGCTACAGTGAGGTGTGATAAGCTAGCCCTGAGTCTGCAGCTTTCACAACATAAGGCTATGGAGCGCCACTGAACTTTGCAATGCATTGTGGGGTCTTGGCAAGACAAAGGCTTTACAAAAGGTTGTGGCAGCCATGCCTTGGAGGTATGAAGCTTAGGAAAAAGAGTTAGCGGACCACAAGAAACTCGCACGCACAGGCTAGTGTGCCGAAATAGCTCAGCTGGGAGAGCGTTAGACTGAAGATCTAAAGGTCCCTGGTTCGATCCCGGGTTTCGGCAATTGGTTCCTTTGGATGTCCGGCTACCCCTTCGGGGTAAGAGTTACCGGACCCCAAGAAATTTCACTCAATCTGTGCTAGAGTGGGGTGTGATAAGCTAGCCCTAGGTCTGCAGCTTCAGCAATGTTATGCCATGTTTTTGCAGTGCCTTTGGATCTTGCTGTTCTGAACAAGACCCACTTCTTAAGCCCATTTGTTAAGGTAAGTATGCTGCAGAGCTACATTTTAAAAAACCTAGGATTTTCTTAGCATGGTTGGGCTACATTTTCGGCATGACGAGGTGGCCGAGAGGTTAAGGCGATGGATTGCTAATCCATTGTGCTCTGCACGCATGGGTTCAAATCCCATCCTCGTCGCTGACCTCCTCTTTACCTCAACACCTTCATTGTTGCTGGCTGTATGCGTTCTGCTTGGTCTGTGATAGAATGCGTTGTGAATATCTAGCCACGTCTGTGGTGCAGGTAGCATGGCCGAGCGGTCTAAGGCGCTGGATTAAGGCTCCAGTCTCTTCGGGGGCGTGGGTTCAAATCCCACTGCTGCCAGCAAACCTTTTCATGGCCCCGTTTAAGCTTCCTACCTGTTCCCTCAATCCGTGCTACAGTGGGGTGTGATAAGCTGGCCCTGAGTCTGCAGCTTTCTCAAATTAAGGCTATGGAGCGCCACTGAACTTTGCAATGCATTGTGGGGTCTTGGCAAGACAAAGGCTTTACAAAAGCTTGTGGCAGCCATGCCTTGGAGGTATGAAGCTTAGGAAAAAGAGTTACCGGACCATAAGAAACTTTTCATGGCACCGATTAAGCTTCCTACCTGTTCCCTCAATCCGTGCTAGAGTGGGGTGTGATAAAGCTAGCTTTGGGTCTGCAGCTTTCGCAACTTTAGGCAGTATTTCCCTGCTGGTTGGACACAGATGCCTGTTAGTTTGCATGATCTCCACCAACATAAGGCTATGGAGCACCAATGAACTTTGCAATGCACTGTGGCTTTGGATTTTGATGCTCTGAACAAGACCTTTCTAAAGCCCATTTGGTAAAGTAAGTATGCCGCAGAGCTACGTTTAAAAAAACCCTATGATTTTCGTAGCGTGCATTGTCTGCACGATGAGGTGGTCGAGATTTCAAACAATTCCTAACATAGGTCCTAACAAGTCCTAACACATTTCAAACAATTCCTAAGCTAGGTCCTAACAATTCTGAACGGCAAGAACTAACAGTTCTGAACGGAGCAAAACAGTCATTGGCCAAAGCAGGGGGTTGGGGCGGGACAAAACAGTCATTGGCCGAAGCAGGGGGTTGCTCTGTACGAGACGGTGTATAAGTGTAATTATATCAATATGACAGGATGTAACTACAATCGCACCTTTATATTATTATATCTTAACTGAATTTTTATTTGAAAATTGGCAAACTTTGCATGTTTGTGAAAACAAAAATAAAAAATTTAGTATGTGAATGTCATTTTCTGAATTTGCAACTGAACTACAAGTTTATTGTACTGAGAAAATCATATAGTTATTTACTTTTTTTTTAAAATAAATAAATAAATTGTATGCAATTGTTTTATTGTACAATGGATTTGTTTTGCCAGGCTGATTGCCCGGCAAAAGAGAATTGACTGGGACATTTTGCTGCAAGGTGTGGAGCTTCCCCAGTAGATCAGTGTGGCAAAGCCTTCACTGCCAAACCCTAGAGGGTTCCCAACAGCACATGTGGAACATGCACAAGCTGTTACTGAGTTCCAGGTGGCCTGGATATTCAAATCAGCAGGGTCAACACCCATCAGCACCAGCACCTTCATCGAAGGGATGGTCATTTGCTCCACCTGGTCATCGCCCATCAGCTCCAACATCACAGTCTCTGGGTTATGCCAGTCTATGGGTTTTGCCAGGTCCCCAGCCAACAGCTCCAGTCCTGCAGTCCCAGCAAATCTTTTCAAGGCACTGATTAAGCTTTTTACCTGTTCCCTCAATCCGTGCTACAGTGAGGTGTGATAAGCTAGCCCTGAGTCTGCAGCTTTCACAACATAAGGCTATGGAGCGCCACTGAACTTTGCAATGCATTGTGGGGTCTTGGCAAGACAAAGGCTTTACAAAAGCTTGTGGCAGCCATGCCTTGGAGGTATGAAGCTTAGGAAAAAGAGTTAGCGGACCACAAGAAACTCGCACGCACAGGCTAGTGTGCCGAAATAGCTCAGCTGGGAGAGCGTTAGACTGAAGATCTAAAGGTCCCTGGTTCGATCCCGGGTTTCGGCAATTGGTTCCTTTGGATGTCCGGCTACCCCTTCGGGGTAAGAGTTACCGGACCCCAAGAAATTTCACTCAATCTGTGCTAGAGTGGGGTGTGATAAGCTAGCCCTAGGTCTGCAGCTTCAGCAATGTTATGCCATGTTTTTGCAGTGCCTTTGGATCTTGCTGTTCTGAACAAGACCCACTTCTTAAGCCCATTTGTTAAGGTAAGTATGCTGCAGAGCTACATTTTAAAAAACCTAGGATTTTCTTAGCATGGTTGGGCTACATTTTCGGCATGACGAGGTGGCCGAGAGGTTAAGGCGATGGATTGCTAATCCATTGTGCTCTGCACGCATGGGTTCAAATCCCATCCTCGTCGCTGACCTCCTCTTTACCTCAACACCTTCATTGTTGCTGGCTGTATGCGTTCTGCTTGGTCTGTGATAGAATGCGTTGTGAATATCTAGCCACGTCTGTGGTGCAGGTAGCATGGCCGAGCGGTCTAAGGCGCTGGATTAAGGCTCCAGTCTCTTCGGGGGCGTGGGTTCAAATCCCACTGCTGCCAGCAAACCTTTTCATGGCCCCGTTTAAGCTTCCTACCTGTTCCCTCAATCCGTGCTACAGTGGGGTGTGATAAGCTGGCCCTGAGTCTGCAGCTTTCACAACATTAGGCTATGGAGCGCCACTGAACTTTGCAATGCATTGTGGGGTCTTGGCAAGACAAAGGCTTTACAAAAGCTTGTGGCAGCCATGCCTTGGAGGTATGAAGCTTAGGAAAAAGAGTTACCGGACCATAAGAAACTTTTCGTGCTAGAGTGGGGTGTGATAAAGCTAGCTTTGGGTCTGCAGCTTTCGCAACTTTAGGCAGTATTTCCCTGCTGGTTGGACACAGATGCCTGTTAGTTTGCATGATCTCCACCAACATAAGGCTATGGAGCACCAATGAACTTTGCAATGCACTGTGGCTTTGGATTTTGGTGCTCTGAACAAGACCTTTCTAAAGCCCATTTGGTAAAGTAAGTATGCCGCAGAGCTACGTTTAAAAAAACCCTATGATTTTCGTAGCGTGCATTGTCTGCACGATGAGGTGGTCGAGATTTCAAACAATTCCTAACATAGGTCCTAACAAGTCCTAACACATTTCAAACAATTCCTAAGCTAGGTCCTAACAATTCTGAACGGCAAGAACTAACAGTTCTGAACGGAGCAAAACAGTCATTGGCCAAAGCAGGGGGTTGGGGCGGGACAAAACAGTCATTGGCCGAAGCAGGGGGTTGCTCTGTACGAGACGGTGTATAAGTGTAATTATATCAATATGACAGGATGTAACTACAATCGCACCTTTATATTATTATATCTTAACTGAATTTTTATTTGAAAATTGGCAAACTTTGCATGTTTGTGAAAACAAAAATAAAAAATTTAGTATGTGAATGTCATTTTCTGAATTTGCAACTGAACTACAAGTTTATTGTACTGAGAAAATCATATAGTTATTTACTTTTTTTTAAAATAAATAAATAAATTGTATGCAATTGTTTTATTGTACAATGGATTTGTTTTGCCAGGCTGATTGCCCGGCAAAAGAGAATTGACTGGGACATTTTGCTGCAAGGTGTGGAGCTTCCCCAGTAGATCAGTGTGGCAAAGCCTTCACTGCCAAACCCTAGAGGGTTCCCAACAGCACATGTGGAACATGCACAAGCTGTTACTGAGTTCCAGGTGGCCTGGATATTCAAATCAGCAGGGTCAACACCCATCAGCACCAGCACCTTCATCGAAGGGATGGTCATTTGCTCCACCTGGTCATCGCCCATCAGCTCCAACATCACAGTCTCTGGGTTATGCCAGTCTATGGGTTTTGCCAGGTCCCCAGCCAACAGCTCCAGTCCTGCAGTCCCAGCAAATCTTTTCAAGGCACTGATTAAGCTTTTTACCTGTTCCCTCAATCCGTGCTACAGTGAGGTGTGATAAGCTAGCCCTGAGTCTGCAGCTTTCACAACATAAGGCTATGGAGCGCCACTGAACTTTGCAATGCATTGTGGGGTCTTGGCAAGACAAAGGCTTTACAAAAGGTTGTGGCAGCCATGCCTTGGAGGTATGAAGCTTAGGAAAAAGAGTTAGCGGACCACAAGAAACTCGCACGCACAGGCTAGTGTGCCGAAATAGCTCAGCTGGGAGAGCGTTAGACTGAAGATCTAAAGGTCCCTGGTTCGATCCCGGGTTTCGGCAATTGGTTCCTTTGGATGTCCGGCTACCCCTTCGGGGTAAGAGTTACCGGACCCCAAGAAATTTCACTCAATCTGTGCTAGAGTGGGGTGTGATAAGCTAGCCCTAGGTCTGCAGCTTCAGCAATGTTATGCCATGTTTTTGCAGTGCCTTTGGATCTTGCTGTTCTGAACAAGACCCACTTCTTAAGCCCATTTGTTAAGGTAAGTATGCTGCAGAGCTACATTTTAAAAAACCTAGGATTTTCTTAGCATGGTTGGGCTACATTTTCGGCATGACGAGGTGGCCGAGAGGTTAAGGCGATGGATTGCTAATCCATTGTGCTCTGCACGCATGGGTTCAAATCCCATCCTCGTCGCTGACCTCCTCTTTACCTCAACACCTTCATTGTTGCTGGCTGTATGCGTTCTGCTTGGTCTGTGATAGAATGCGTTGTGAATATCTAGCCACGTCTGTGGTGCAGGTAGCATGGCCGAGCGGTCTAAGGCGCTGGATTAAGGCTCCAGTCTCTTCGGGGGCGTGGGTTCAAATCCCACTGCTGCCAGCAAACCTTTTCATGGCCCCGTTTAAGCTTCCTACCTGTTCCCTCAATCCTGTGCTACAGTGGGGTGTGATAAGCTGGCCCTGAGTCTGCAGCTTTCACAACATTAGGCTATGGAGCGCCACTGAACTTTGCAATGCATTGTGGGGTCTTGGCAAGACAAAGGCTTTACAAAAGCTTGTGGCAGCCATGCCTTGGAGGTATGAAGCTTAGGAAAAAGAGTTACCGGACCATAAGAAACTTTTCATGGCACCGATTAAGCTTCCTACCTGTTCCCTCAATCCGTGCTAGAGTGGGGTGTGATAAAGCTAGCTTTGGGTCTGCAGCTTTCGCAACTTTAGGCAGTATTTCCCTGCTGGTTGGACACAGATGCCTGTTAGTTTGCATGATCTCCACCAACATAAGGCTATGGAGCACCAATGAACTTTGCAATGCACTGTGGCTTTGGATTTTGGTGCTCTGAACAAGACCTTTCTAAAGCCCATTTGGTAAAGTAAGTATGCCGCAGAGCTACGTTTAAAAAAACCCTATGATTTTCGTAGCGTGCATTGTCTGCACGATGAGGTGGTCGAGATTTCAAACAATTCCTAACATAGGTCCTAACAAGTCCTAACACATTTCAAACAATTCCTAAGCTAGGTCCTAACAATTCTGAACGGCAAGAACTAACAGTTCTGAACGGAGCAAAACAGTCATTGGCCAAAGCAGGGGGTTGGGGCGGGACAAAACAGTCATTGGCCGAAGCAGGGGGTTGCTCTGTACGAGACGGTGTATAAGTGTAATTATATCAATATGACAGGATGTAACTACAATCGCACCTTTATATTATTATATCTTAACTGAATTTTTATTTGAAAATTGGCAAACTTTGCATGTTTGTGAAAACAAAAATAAAAAATTTAGTATGTGAATGTCATTTTCTGAATTTGCAACTGAACTACAAGTTTATTGTACTGAGAAAATCATATAGTTATTTACTTTTTTTAAAAAATAAATAAATAAATTGTATGCAATTGTTTTATTGTACAATGGATTTGTTTTGCCAGGCTGATTGCCCGGCAAAAGAGAATTGACTGGGACATTTTGCTGCAAGGTGTGGAGCTTCCCCAGTAGATCAGTGTGGCAAAGCCTTCACTGCCAAACCCTAGAGGGTTCCCAACAGCACATGTGGAACATGCACAAGCTGTTACTGAGTTCCAGGTGGCCTGGATATTCAAATCAGCAGGGTCAACACCCATCAGCACCAGCACCTTCATCGAAGGGATGGTCATTTGCTCCACCTGGTCATCGCCCATCAGCTCCAACATCACAGTCTCTGGGTTATGCCAGTCTATGGGTTTTGCCAGGTCCCCAGCCAACAGCTGCAGTCCCAGCAAATCTTTTCAAGGCACTGATTAAGCTTTTTACCTGTTCCCTCAATCCGTGCTACAGTGAGGTGTGATAAGCTAGCCCTGAGTCTGCAGCTTTCACAACATAAGGCTATGGAGCGCCACTGAACTTTGCAATGTATTGTGGGGTCTTGGCAAGACAAAGGCTTTACAAAAGCTTGTGGCAGCCATGCCTTGGAGGTATGAAGCTTAGGAAAAAGAGTTAGCGGACCACAAGAAACTCGCACGCACAGGCTAGTGTGCCGAAATAGCTCAGTTGGGAGAGCGTTAGACTGAAGATCTAAAGGTCCCTGGTTCGATCCCGGGTTTCGGCAATTGGTTCCTTTGGATGTCCGGCCATGCCTTCGGGGTAAGAGTTACCGGACCCCAAGAAATTTCACTCAATCTGTGCTAGAGTGGGGTGTGATAAGCTAGCCCTAGGTCTGCAGCTTCAGCAATGTTATGCCATGTTTTTGCAGTGCCTTTGGATCTTGCTGTTCTGAACAAGACCCACTTCTTAAGCCCATTTGTTAAGGTAAGTATGCTGCAGAGCTACATTTTAAAAAACCTAGGATTTTCTTAGCATGGTTGGGCTGCATTTTCGGCATGACGAGGTGGCCGAGAGGTTAAGGCGATGGATTGCTAATCCATTGTGCTCTGCACGCATGGGTTCAAATCCCATCCTCGTCGCTGACCTCCTCTTTACCTCAACACCTTCATTGTTGCTGGCTGTATGCGTTCTGCTTGGTCTGTGATAGAATGCGTTGTGAATATCTAGCCACGTCTGTGGTGCAGGTAGCATGGCCGAGCGGTCTAAGGCGCTGGATTAAGGCTCCAGTCTCTTCGGGGGCGTGGGTTCAAATCCCACTGCTGCCAGCAAACCTTTTCATGGCCCCGTTTAAGCTTCCTACCTGTTCCCTCAATCCGTGCTACAGTGGGGTGTGATAAGCTGGCCCTGAGTCTGCAGCTTTCACAACATAAGGCTATGGAGCGCCACTGAACTTTGCAATGCATTGTGGGGTCTTGGCAAGACAAAGGCTTTACAAAAGCTTGTGGCAGCCATGCCTTGGAGGTATGAAGCTTAGGAAAAAGAGTTACCGGACCATAAGAAACTTTTCATGGCACCGATTAAGCTTCCTACCTGTTCCCTCAATCCGTGCTAGAGTGGGGTGTGATAAAGCTAGCTTTGGGTCTGCAGCTTTCGCAACTTTAGGCAGTATTTCCCTGCTGGTTGGACACAGATGCCTGTTAGTTTGCATGATCTCCACCAACATAAGGCTATGGAGCACCAATGAACTTTGCAATGCACTGTGGCTTTGGATTTTGGTGCTCTGAACAAGACCTTTCTAAAGCCCATTTGGTAAAGTAAGTATGCCGCAGAGCTACGTTTAAAAAAACCCTATGATTTTCGTAGCGTGCATTGTCTGCACGATGAGGTGGTCGAGATTTCAAACAATTCCTAACATAGGTCCTAACAAGTCCTAACACATTTCAAACAATTCCTAAGCTAGGTCCTAACAATTCTGAACGGCAAGAACTAACAGTTCTGAACGGAGCAAAACAGTCATTGGCCAAAGCAGGGGGTTGGGGCGGGACAAAACAGTCATTGGCCGAAGCAGGGGGTTGCTCTGTACGAGACGGTGTATAAGTGTAATTATATCAATATGACAGGATGTAACTACAATCGCACCTTTATATTATTATATCTTAACTGAATTTTTATTTGAAAATTGGCAAACTTTGCATGTTTGTGAAAACAAAAATAAAAAATTTAGTATGTGAATGTCATTTTCTGAATTTGCAACTGAACTACAAGTTTATTGTACTGAGAAAATCATATAGTTATTTACTTTTTTTAAAAATAAATAAATAAATTGTATGCAATTGTTTTATTGTACAATGGATTTGTTTTGCCAGGCTGATTGCCCGGCAAAAGAGAATTGACTGGGACATTTTGCTGCAAGGTGTGGAGCTTCCCCAGTAGATCAGTGTGGCAAAGCCTTCACTGCCAAACCCTAGAGGGTTCCCAACAGCACATGTGGAACATGCACAAGCTGTTACTGAGTTCCAGGTGGCCTGGATATTCAAATCAGCAGGGTCAACACCCATCAGCACCAGCACCTTCATCGAAGGGATGGTCATTTGCTCCACCTGGTCATCGCCCATCAGCTCCAACATCACAGTCTCTGGGTTATGCCAGTCTATGGGTTTTGCCAGGTCCCCAGCCAACAGCTCCAGTCCTGCAGTCCCAGCAAATCTTTTCAAGGCACTGATTAAGCTTTTTACCTGTTCCCTCAATCCATGCTACAGTGAGGTGTGATAAGATAGCCCTGAGTCTGCAGCTTTCACAACATAAGGCTATGGAGCGCCACTGAACTTTGCAATGTATTGTGGGGTCTTGGCAAGACAAAGGCTTTACAAAAGCTTGTGGCAGCCATGCCTTGGAGGTATGAAGCTTAGGAAAAAGAGTTACCGGACCATAAGAAACTTTTCATGGCACCGATTAAGCTTCCTACCTGTTCCCTCAATCCGTGCTAGAGTGGGGTGTGATAAAGCTAGCTTTGGGTCTGCAGCTTTCGCAACTTTAGGCAGTATTTCCCTGCTGGTTGGACACAGATGCCTGTTAGTTTGCATGATCTCCACCAACATAAGGCTATGGAGCACCAATGAACTTTGCAATGCACTGTGGCTTTGGATTTTGATGCTCTGAACAAGACCTTTCTAAAGCCCATTTGGTAAAGTAAGTATGCCGCAGAGCTACGTTTAAAAAAACCCTATGATTTTCGTAGCGTGCATTGTCTGCACGATGAGGTGGTCGAGATTTCAAACAATTCCTAACATAGGTCCTAACAAGTCCTAACACATTTCAAACAATTCCTAAGCTAGGTCCTAACAATTCTGAACGGCAAGAACTAACAGTTCTGAACGGAGCAAAACAGTCATTGGCCAAAGCAGGGGGTTGGGGCGGGACAAAAAAGTCATTGGCCGAAGCAGGGGGTTGCTCTGTACGAGACGGTGTATAAGTGTAATTATATCAATATGACAGGATATAACTACAATCGCACCTTTATATTATTATATCTTAACTGAATTTTTATTTGAAAATTGGCAAACTTTGCATGTTTGTGAAAACAAAAATAAAAAATTTAGTATGTGAATGTCATTTTCATGTGAATGGGACATTTTGCTGCAAGGTGTGGAGCTTCCCCAGTAGATCAGTGTGGCAAAGCCTTCACTGCCAAACCCTAGAGGGTTCCCAACAGCACATGTGGAACATGCACAAGCTGTTACTGAGTTCCAGGTGGCCTGGATATTCAAATCAGCAGGGTCAACACCCATCAGCACCAGCACCTTCATCGAAGGGATGGTCATTTGCTCCACCTGGTCATCGCCCATCAGCTCCAACATCACAGTCTCTGGGTTATGCCAGTCTATGGGTTTTGCCAGGTCCCCAGCCAACAGCTCCAGTCCTGCAGTCCCAGCAAATCTTTTCAAGGCACTGATTAAGCTTTTTACCTGTTCCCTCAATCCATGCTACAGTGAGGTGTGATAAGCTAGCCCTGAGTCTGCAGCTTTCACAACATAAGGCTATGGAGCGCCACTGAACTTTGCAATGTATTGTGGGGTCTTGGCAAGACAAAGGCTTTACAAAAGCTTGTGGCAGCCATGCCTTGGAGGTATGAAGCTTAGGAAAAAGAGTTAGCGGACCACAAGAAACTCGCACGCACAGGCTAGTGTGCCGAAATAGCTCAGTTGGGAGAGCGTTAGACTGAAGATCTAAAGGTCCCTGGTTCGATCCCGGGTTTCGGCAATTGGTTCCTTTGGATGTCCGGCCATGCCTTCGGGGTAAGAGTTACCGGACCCCAAGAAATTTCACTCAATCTGTGCTAGAGTGGGGTGTGATAAGCTAGCCCTAGGTCTGCAGCTTCAGCAATGTTATGCCATGTTTTTGCAGTGCCTTTGTATCTTGCTGTTCTGAACAAGACCCACTTCTTAAGCCCATTTGTTAAGGTAAGTATGCTGCAGAGCTACATTTTAAAAAACCTAGGATTTTCTTAGCATGGTTGGGCTACATTTTCGGCATGACGAGGTGGCCGAGAGGTTAAGGCGATGGATTGCTAATCCATCGTGCTCTGCACGCATGGGTTCAAATCCCATCCTCGTCGCTGACCTCCTCTTTACCTCAACACCTTCATTGTTGCTGGCTGTATGCGTTCTGCTTGGTCTGTGATAGAATGCGTTGTGAATATCTAGCCACGTCTGTGGTGCAGGTAGCATGGCCGAGCGGTCTAAGGCGCTGGATTAAGGCTCCAGTCTCTTCGGGGGCGTGGGTTCAAATCCCACTGCTGCCAGCAAACCTTTTCATGGCCCCGTTTAAGCTTCCTACCTGTTCCCTCAATCTGTGCTACAGTGGGGTGTGATAAGCTGGCCCTGAGTCTGCAGCTTTCACAACATTAGGCTATGGAGCGCCACTGAACTTTGCAATGCATTGTGGGGTCTTGGCAAGACAAAGGCTTTACAAAAGCTTGTGGCAGCCATGCCTTGGAGGTATGAAGCTTAGGAAAAAGAGTTACCGGACCATAAGAAACTTTTCATGGCACCGATTAAGCTTCCTACCTGTTCCCTCAATCCGTGCTAGAGTGGGGTGTGATAAAGCTAGCTTTGGGTCTGCAGCTTTCGCAACTTTAGGCAGTATTTCCCTGCTGGTTGGACACAGATGCCTGTTAGTTTGCATGATCTCCACCAACATAAGGCTATGGAGCACCAATGAACTTTGCAATGCACTGTGGCTTTGGATTTTGGTGCTCTGAACAAGACCTTTCTAAAGCCCATTTGGTAAAGTAAGTATGCCGCAGAGCTACGTTTAAAAAAACCCTATGATTTTCGTAGCGTGCATTGTCTGCACGATGAGGTGGTCGAGATTTCAAACAATTCCTAACATAGGTCCTAACAAGTCCTAACACATTTCAAACAATTCCTAAGCTAGGTCCTAACAATTCTGAACGGCAAGAACTAACAGTTCTGAACGGAGCAAAACAGTCATTGGCCAAAGCAGGGGGTTGGGGCGGGACAAAACAGTCATTGGCCGAAGCAGGGGGTTGCTCTGTACGAGACGGTGTATAAGTGTAATTATATCAATATGACAGGATGTAACTACAATCGCACCTTTATATTATTATATCTTAACTGAATTTTTATTTGAAAATTGGCAAACTTTGCATGTTTGTGAAAACAAAAATAAAAAATTTAGTATGTGAATGTCATTTTCTGAATTTGCAACTGAACTACAAGTTTATTGTACTGAGAAAATCATATAGTTATTTACTTTTTTTAAAAAATAAATAAATAAATTGTATGCAATTGTTTTATTGTACAATGGATTTGTTTTGCCAGGCTGATTGCCCGGCAAAAGAGAATTGACTGGGACATTTTGCTGCAAGGTGTGGAGCTTCCCCAGTAGATCAGTGTGGCAAAGCCTTCACTGCCAAACCCTAGAGGGTTCCCAACAGCACATGTGGAACATGCACAAGCTGTTACTGAGTTCCAGGTGGCCTGGATATTCAAATCAGCAGGGTCAACACCCATCAGCACCAGCACCTTCATCGAAGGGATGGTCATTTGCTCCACCTGGTCATCGCCCATCAGCTCCAACATCACAGTCTCTGGGTTATGCCAGTCTATGGGTTTTGCCAGGTCCCCAGCCAACAGCTCCAGTCCTGCAGTCCCAGCAAATCTTTTCAAGGCACTGATTAAGCTTTTTACCCGTTCCCTCAATCCATGCTACAGTGAGGTGTGATAAGATAGCCCTGAGTCTGCAGCTTTCACAACATAAGGCTATGGAGCGCCACTGAACTTTGCAATGTATTGTGGGGTCTTGGCAAGACAAAGGCTTTACAAAAGCTTGTGGCAGCCATGCCTTGGAGGTATGAAGCTTAGGAAAAAGAGTTAGCGGACCACAAGAAACTCGCACGCACAGGCTAGTGTGCCGAAATAGCTCAGTTGGGAGAGCGTTAGACTGAAGATCTAAAGGTCCCTGGTTCGATCCCGGGTTTCGGCAATTGGTTCCTTTGGATGTCCGGCCATGCCTTCGGGGTAAGAGTTACCGGACCCCAAGAAATTTCACTCAATCTGTGCTAGAGTGGGGTGTGATAAGCTAGCCCTAGGTCTGCAGCTTCAGCAATGTTATGCCATGTTTTTGCAGTGCCTTTGGATCTTGCTGTTCTGAACAAGACCCACTTCTTAAGCCCATTTGTTAAAGTAAGTATGCTGCAGAGCTACATTTTAAAAAACCTAGGATTTTCTTAGCATGGTTGGGCTACATTTTCGGCATGACGAGGTGGCCGAGAGGTTAAGGCGATGGATTGCTAATCCATTGTGCTCTGCACGCATGGGTTCAAATCCCATCCTCGTCGCTGACCTCCTCTTTACCTCAACACCTTCATTGTTGCTGGCTGTATGCGTTCTGCTTGGTCTGTGATAGAATGCGTTGTGAATATCTAGCCACGTCTGTGGTGCAGGTAGCATGGCCGAGCGGTCTAAGGTGCTGGATTAAGGCTCCAGTCTCTTCGGGGGCGTGGGTTCAAATCCCACTGCTGCCAGCAAACCTTTTCATGGCCCCGTTTAAGCTTCCTACCTGTTCCCTCAATCCGTGCTACAGTGGGGTGTGATAAGCTGGCCCTGAGTCTGCAGCTTTCACAACATTAGGCTATGGAGCGCCACTGAACTTTGCAATGCATTGTGGGGTCTTGGCAAGACAAAGGCTTTACAAAAGGTTGTGGCAGCCATGCCTTGGAGGTATGAATTAGGAAAAAGAGTTAGCGGACCACAAGAAACTCGCACGCACAGGCTAGTGTGCCGAAATAGCTCAGCTGGGAGAGCGTTAGACTGAAGATCTAAAGGTCCCTGGTTCGATCCCGGGTTTCGGCGATTGGTTCCTTTGGATGTCCGGCTACCCCTTCGGGGTAAGAGTTACCGGACCCCAAGAAATTTCACTCAATCTGTGCTAGAGTGGGGTGTGATAAGCTAGCCCTAGGTCTGCAGCTTCAGCAATGTTATGCCATGTTTTTGCAGTGCCTTTGGATCTTGCTGTTCTGAACAAGACCCACTTCTTAAGCCCATTTGTTAAGGTAAGTATGCTGCAGAGCTACATTTTAAAAAACCTAGGATTTTCTTAGCATGGTTGGGCTGCATTTTCGGCATGACGAGGTGGCCGAGAGGTTAAGGCGATGGATTGCTAATCCATTGTGCTCTGCACGCATGGGTTCAAATCCCATCCTCGTCGCTGACCTCCTCTTTACCTCAACACCTTCATTGTTGCTGGCTGTATGCGTTCTGCTTGGTCTGTGATAGAATGCGTTGTGAATATCTAGCCACGTCTGTGGTGCAGGTAGCATGGCCGAGCGGTCTAAGGCGCTGGATTAAGGCTCCAGTCTCTTCGGGGGCGTGGGTTCAAATCCCACTGCTGCCAGCAAACCTTTTCATGGCCCCGTTTAAGCTTCCTACCTGTTCCCTCAATCTGTGCTACAGTGGGGTGTGATAAGCTGGCCCTGAGTCTGCAGCTTTCACAACATTAGGCTATGGAGCGCCACTGAACTTTGCAATGCATTGTGGGGTCTTGGCAAGACAAAGGCTTTACAAAAGCTTGTGGCAGCCATGCCTTGGAGGTATGAAGCTTAGGAAAAAGAGTTACCGGACCATAAGAAACTTTTCATGGCACCGATTAAGCTTCCTACCTGTTCCCTCAATCCGTGCTAGAGTGGGGTGTGATAAAGCTAGCTTTGGGTCTGCAGCTTTCGCAACTTTAGGCAGTATTTCCCTGCTGGTTGGACACAGATGCCTGTTAGTTTGCATGATCTCCACCAACATAAGGCTATGGAGCACCAATGAACTTTGCAATGCACTGTGGCTTTGGATTTTGGTGCTCTGAACAAGACCTTTCTAAAGCCCATTTGGTAAAGTAAGTATGCCGCAGAGCTACGTTTAAAAAAACCCTATGATTTTCGTAGCGTGCATTGTCTGCACGATGAGGTGGTCGAGATTTCAAACAATTCCTAACATAGGTCCTAACAAGTCCTAACACATTTCAAACAATTCCTAAGCTAGGTCCTAACAATTCTGAACGGCAAGAACTAACAGTTCTGAACGGAGCAAAACAGTCATTGGCCAAAGCAGGGGGTTGGGGCGGGACAAAAAAGTCATTGGCCGAAGCAGGGGGTTGCTCTGTACGAGACGGTGTATAAGTGTAATTATATCAATATGACAGGATATAACTACAATCGCACCTTTATATTATTATATCTTAACTGAATTTTTATTTGAAAATTGGCAAACTTTGCACGTTTGTGAAAACAAAAATAAAAAATTTAGTATGTGAATGTCATTTTCTGTATTTGCAACTGAACTACAAGTTTATTGTACTGAGAAAATCATATAGTTATTTACTTTTTTTAAAAAATAAATAAATAAATTGTATGCAATTGTTTTATTGAACAATGGATTTGTTTTGCCAGGCTGATTGCCCGGCAAAAGAGAATTGACTGGACCCACTTCTTAGACCCACTTCTTAAGCCCATTTGTTAAAGTAAGTATGCTGCAGAGCTACATTTTAAAAAACCTAGGATTTTCTTAGCATGGTTGGGCTGCATTTTCGGCATGACGAGGTGGCCGAGAGGTTAAGACGATGGATTGCTAATCCATTGTGCTCTGCACGCATGGGTTCAAATCCCATCCTCGTCGCTGACCGCCTCTTTACCTCAACACCTTCATTGTTGCTGGCTATATGCGTTCTGCTTGGTCTGTGATAGAATGCGTTGTGAATATCTAGCCACGTCTGTTGTGCAGGTAGCATGGCCGAGCGGTCTAAGGCGCTGGATTAAGGCTCCAGTCTCTTCGGGGGCGTGGGTTCAAATCCCACTGCTGCCAGCAAACCTTTTCATGGCCCCGTTTAAGCTTCCTACCTGTTACCTCAATCCGTGTTACAGTGGGGTGTGATAAGCTGGCCCTGAGTCTGCAGCTTTCACAACATAAGGCTATGGAGCGCCACTGAACTTTGCATTGCATTGTGGGGTCTTGGCAAGACAAAGGCTTTACAAAAGCTTGTGGCAGCCATGCCTTGGAGGTATGAAGCTTAGGAAAAAGAGTTACCGGACCATAAGAAACTTTTCATGGCACCGATTAAGCTTCCTACCTGTTCCCTCAATCCGTGCTAGAGTGGGGTGTGATAAAGCTAGCTTTGGGTCTGCAGCTTTCGCAACTTTAGGCAGTATTTCCCTGCTGGTTGGACACAGATGCCTGTTAGTTTGCATGATCTCCACCAACATAAGGCTATGGAGCACCAATGAACTTTGCAATGCACTGTGGCTTTGGATTTTGGTGCTCTGAACAAGACCTTTCTAAAGCCCATTTGGTAAAGTAAGTATGCCGCAGAGCTACGTTTAAAAAAACCCTATGATTTTCGTAGCGTGCATTGTCTGCACGATGAGGTGGTCGAGATTTCAAACAATTCCTAACATAGGTCCTAACAAGTCCTAACACATTTCAAACAATTCCTAAGCTAGGTCCTAACAATTCTGAACGGCAAGAACTAACAGTTCTGAACGGAGCAAAACAGTCATTGGCCAAAGCAGGGGGTTGGGGCGGGACAAAACAGTCATTGGCCGAAGCAGGGGGTTGCTCTGTACGAGACGGTGTATAAGTGTAATTATATCAATATGACAGGATGTAACTACAATCGCACCTTTATATTATTATATCTTAACTGAATTTTTATTTGAAAATTGGCAAACTTTGCATGTTTGTGAAAACAAAAATAAAAAATTTAGTATGTGAATGTCATTTTCTGAATTTGCAACTGAACTACAAGTTTATTGTACTGAGAAAATCATATAGTTATTTACTTTTTTTAAAAAATAAATAAATAAATTGTATGCAATTGTTTTATTGTACAATGGATTTGTTTTGCCAGGCTGATTGCCCGGCAAAAGAGAATTGACTGGGACATTTTGCTGCAAGGTGTGGAGCTTCCCCAGTAGATCAGTGTGGCAAAGCCTTCACTGCCAAACCCTAGAGGGTTCCCAACAGCACATGTGGAACATGCACAAGCTGTTACTGAGTTCCAGGTGGCCTGGATATTCAAATCAGCAGGGTCAACACCCATCAGCACCAGCACCTTCATCGAAGGGATGGTCATTTGCTCCACCTGGTCATCGCCCATCAGCTCCAACATCACAGTCTCTGGGTTATGCCAGTCTATGGGTTTTGCCAGGTCCCCAGCCAACAGCTCCAGTCCTGCAGTCCCAGCAAATCTTTTCAAGGCACTGATTAAGCTTTTTACCTGTTCCCTCAATCCGTGCTACAGTGAGGTGTGATAAGCTAGCCCTGAGTCTGCAGCTTTCACAACATAAGGCTATGGAGCGCCACTGAACTTTGCAATGCATTGTGGGGTCTTGGCAAGACAAAGGCTTTACAAAAGGTTGTGGCAGCCATGCCTTGGAGGTATGAAGCTTAGGAAAAAGAGTTAGCGGACCACAAGAAACTCGCACGCACAGGCTAGTGTGCCGAAATAGCTCAGCTGGGAGAGTGTTAGACTGAAGATCTAAAGGTCCCTGGTTCGATCCCGGGTTTCGGCAATTGGTTCCTTTGGATGTCCGGCTACCCCTTCGGGGTAAGAGTTACCGGACCCCAAGAAATTTCACTCAATCTGTGCTAGAGTGGGGTGTGATAAGCTAGCCCTAGGTCTGCAGCTTCAGCAATGTTATGCCATGTTTTTGCAGTGCCTTTGGATCTTGCTGTTCTGAACAAGACCCACTTCTTAAGCCCATTTGTTAAAGTAAGTATGCTGCAGAGCTACATTTTAAAAAACCTAGGATTTTCTTAGCATGGTTGGGCTGCATTTTCGGCATGACGAGGTGGCCGAGAGGTTAAGGCGATGGATTGCTAATCCATTGTGCTCTGCACGCATGGGTTCAAATCCCATCCTCGTCGCTGACCTCCTCTTTACCTCAACACCTTCATTGTTGCTGGCTGTATGCGTTCTGCTTGGTCTGTGATAGAATGCGTTGTGAATATCTAGCCACGTCTGTGGTGCAGGTAGCATGGCCGAGCGGTCTAAGGCGCTGGATTAAGGCTCCAGTCTCTTCGGGGGCGTGGGTTCAAATCCCACTGCTGCCAGCAAACCTTTTCATGGCCCCGTTTAAGCTTCCTACCTGTTCCCTCAATCCGTGCTACAGTGGGGTGTGATAAGCTGGCCCTGAGTCTGCAGCTTTCACAACATTAGGCTATGGAGCGCCACTGAACTTTGCAATGCATTGTGGGGTCTTGGCAAGACAAAGGCTTTACAAAAGCTTGTGGCAGCCATGCCTTGGAGGTATGAAGCTTAGGAAAAAGAGTTACCGGACCATAAGAAACTTTTCATGGCACCGATTAAGCTTCCTACCTGTTCCCTCAATCCGTGCTAGAGTGGGGTGTGATAAAGCTAGCTTTGGGTCTGCAGCTTTCGCAACTTTAGGCAGTATTTCCCTGCTGGTTGGACACAGATGCCTGTTAGTTTGCATGATCTCCACCAACATAAGGCTATGGAGCACCAATGAACTTTGCAATGCACTGTGGCTTTGGATTTTGGATGCTCTGAACAAGACCTTTCTAAAGCCCATTTGGTAAAGTAAGTATGCCGCAGAGCTACGTTTAAAAAAACCCTATGATTTTCGTAGCGTGCATTGTCTGCACGATGAGGTGGTCGAGATTTCAAACAATTCCTAACATAGGTCCTAACAAGTCCTAACACATTTCAAACAATTCCTAAGCTAGGTCCTAACAATTCTGAACGGCAAGAACTAACAGTTCTGAACGGAGCAAAACAGTCATTGGCCAAAGCAGGGGGTTGGGGCGGGACAAAACAGTCATTGGCCGAAGCAGGGGGTTGCTCTGTACGAGACGGTGTATAAGTGTAATTATATCAATATGACAGGATGTAACTACAATCGCACCTTTATATTATTATATCTTAACTGAATTTTTATTTGAAAATTGGCAAACTTTGCATGTTTGTGAAAACAAAAATAAAAAATTTAGTATGTGAATGTCATTTTCTGAATTTGCAACTGAACTACAAGTTTATTGTACTGAGAAAATCATATAGTTATTTACTTTTTTTAAAAAATAAATAAATAAATTGTATGCAATTGTTTTATTGTACAATGGATTTGTTTTGCCAGGCTGATTGCCCGGCAAAAGAGAATTGACTGGGACATTTTGCTGCAAGGTGTGGAGCTTCCCCAGTAGATCAGTGTGGCAAAGCCTTCACTGCCAAACCCTAGAGGGTTCCCAACAGCACATGTGGAACATGCACAAGCTGTTACTGAGTTCCAGGTGGCCTGGATATTCAAATCAGCAGGGTCAACACCCATCAGCACCAGCACCTTCATCGAAGGGATGGTCATTTGCTCCACCTGGTCATCGCCCATCAGCTCCAACATCACAGTCTCTGGGTTATGCCAGTCTATGGGTTTTGCCAGGTCCCCAGCCAACAGCTCCAGTCCTGCAGTCCCAGCAAATCTTTTCAAGGCACTGATTAAGCTTTTTACCTGTTCCCTCAATCCGTGCTACAGTGAGGTGTGATAAGCTAGCCCTGAGTCTGCAGCTTTCACAACATAAGGCTATGGAGCGCCACTGAACTTTGCAATGCATTGTGGGGTCTTGGCAAGACAAAGGCTTTACAAAAGGTTGTGGCAGCCATGCCTTGGAGGTATGAAGCTTAGGAAAAAGAGTTAGCGGACCACAAGAAACTCGCACGCACAGGCTAGTGTGCCGAAATAGCTCAGCTGGGAGAGCGTTAGACTGAAGATCTAAAGGTCCCTGGTTCGATCCCGGGTTTCGGCAATTGGTTCCTTTGGATGTCCGGCTACCCCTTCGGGGTAAGAGTTACCGGACCCCAAGAAATTTCACTCAATCTGTGCTAGAGTGGGGTGTGATAAGCTAGCCCTAGGTCTGCAGCTTCAGCAATGTTATGCCATGTTTTTGCAGTGCCTTTGGATCTTGCTGTTCTGAACAAGACCCACTTCTTAAGCTCATTTGTTAAGGTAAGTATGCTGCAGAGCTACATTTTAAAAAACCTAGGATTTTCTTAGCATGGTTGGGCTACATTTTCGGCATGACGAGGTGGCCGAGAGGTTAAGGCGATGGATTGCTAATCCATTGTGCTCTGCACGCATGGGTTCAAATCCCATCCTCGTCGCTGACCTCCTCTTTACCTCAACACCTTCATTGTTGCTGGCTGTATGCGTTCTGCTTGGTCTGTGATAGAATGCGTTGTGAATATCTAGCCATGTGAATATCTAATTCCTAAGCTAGGTCCTAACAATTCTGAACGGCAAGAACTAACAGTTCTGAACGGAGCAAAACAGTCATTGGCCAAAGCAGGGGGTTGCTCTGTACGAGACGGTGTATAAGTGTAATTATATCAATATGACAGGATGTAACTACAATCGCACCTTTATATTATTATATCTTAACTGAATTTTTATTTGAAAATTGGCAAACTTTGCACGTTTGTGAAAACAAAAATAAAAAATTTAGTATGTGAATGTCATTTTCATGTGAATGGGACATTTTGCTGCAAGGTGTGGAGCTTCCCCAGTAGATCAGTGTGGCAAAGCCTTCACTGCCAAACCCTAGAGGGTTCCCAACAGCACATGTGGAACATGGACAATATGAGGGAGATGTTTGAAATAATCGGCGTCAAAAAAGATTCCTGGCAAATGCGTTGCGAAATATGTCAACCAGGGGCGGTTCTAGACCTTTTTTAGGGTTGCTTCAGCCCCCTGTCTGTAATCTCAGCCACCCTAAAACTATAAGTTTAATTTTTACTTTCATAAATAAACAATAAAAATTACGTTAAAATGCAGGACATGTCATAGATGGGAAAGAAAATAATTTATCAGTTCAATCAAAGAGCGATTTTTTTTACTTTGCTTTTATTCCATACTTTTACACGTGTGTGTTGTAGTCTTTCAAAAGTGTGTTTTCAGCTGTCTGCTTTATTTGAACAGAAAAGCACAAGTACGCGCAGCGTGCACGCGCAGTCAGAGCTGGAGGCGGTTATCTATAACGTTAATCGGAGGAAAGACGCAAAGACGGCAACCAAAAGCAGTGAAATTTCACTATTCTTATTACCAGAGTTGTCATTCTCACTGATGGCTAAACCCCCCTAAAGATGAAATCCTAGAACCGCCCCTGGTGTCAACCCAAAAAACACGAAGTGCTTAATTTAATTAACATTAATTTTGTCATTTCTAAAACATCACAATAATTTTGAGTTGTTTTCAAGGACAGAGCTGGAATGTCCCTACAGTTTGGGATATGGCCTTAGTGATACACTTGGTATACATTATATTTCCAAAAGTATTGGGTCACCTGACCTTTCCTGCTATATGTGGTTGTTTTCTGAAGTCAAGTCAAGTCAAAGTCCTACTGAGCACCTTTGAGATGAATGTGAACGCTGACTCCACCCTACCTTACCTACATCAGTGCCTGCCTTTCGTAACACTCTTGTGGCTGATGAACACAAATATCCATCAGCACACTCCAAAATTATATATTCATATACATATACATACACACACACACACACACACACACACACACACACATATATATATATATATATATATCTATATATATATATATATATATATATATATATATATATATATATATAAAACATGATGTCCAGTTACCAGCATGACACTAAACAGGTAGTAGTAACAGCGACTTTTTACTTAAGTACATGTCAGAGCCCATACTTCTTTACTTTAACTTGAGTAAAAGAGTGTAGTCACTACTTCTACTTTTACTGTAGTCTTTTGAAAAATTAGTATCTGTACTTCTACTTGAGTAAAGGATGTGTGTACTTTTGCCACCTCTGGTCCTGACTCTGAGGAGTCAGACCGAAGAACAAGGTTGTCATCTGGGTTACTTCAAAACGGTTGCTGAGGCAATCATTTGTTTCAATTTGTTGAATGCTACTTCCTGAACATCAGTCCACTCCAAAAACAGTGTCTTTATGTGTCAGTTGTCTCATCGTGTCGCAGCTGTCTGATAAGTGTGGGCAAAATTTGGACAAATAGTTCACCATACATAATAGTTTCTGGAGTCCCTTCACATCTGATGGTCTGGGCATCTCCACTATGGCTCTCAAATTCTCTGGATCAATCTTTAGTCCTTCAGAAGTCAGTCTGTGACCAATGTATGGCACCTCTACATTTACATTTACAGCATTTGGCAGACGCCCTTTTCCAGAGCAACGTACATAAGTGCTTAAATCTCTCACATTGAATACATTAATGCTGGTTCACTAGGTTACATACTTAAGATACCATGAGTTTAAAACATTTGTTCAAAGTTACAATGAAGTTACAATTTTTTAAATGCAAAAGATAAGGAAAGAAGTGCTAGTTGAAGTGTTTTCTGAATAAGTAGGTCTTCAACCGCCGCTTGAAAATAACCAGTGACTCAGCTGTCCGGATCTCTAGGGGAAGTTCATTCCACCACCTTTCTGTCTCAGCTTGAGTTTGTTGAAGTTTAGTTTGATGTTTCTGTTTCTACAACGGTCCAGCAGCTGTCTTAGTTTTGCGTCATGATCTCTCTCAGCTGCGTCATCATTGTCACCTTCTCCACAGATAAGGATGTCATCTGCTATTATCCGGATTCCTGGGAGCCCCTCCAATGCCTGAGTCAACCTGTGTTGGAACACTTCAGGAGCAGGGCTGATCCCCATGTGTATTCTAATCCATCTATACCTGCCACATGGCGTTGCGAAGGTAGTGAGAGACTTGACTCTTCTGAAAGCCTAATGTGCCAGCACCCGTCCTTCACATCACAAACCAATGGTGAAAGTTTGATTTTGACATTGGTGAAGACATAATTTTTTTGACATTGGTGGGGACATAATTTTTTTGACATTGGTGGGGACATAATTTATTTGACATTGGTGGGGACAACATTCCCCATATTTTGTGCATAAAACTGTTGTTATAAGAATACTTTCTTCCTCACATACCGGTAGCCTGCATAATCCCGTTGCATATTGCTTCATACAATGGAATATAGCTGCAGCCGCCCTCAACACATTAGCAAGAAAGACAAAGCCAATCAAACAGCGATGTGGATTAGAGAGGCAGGACTCAAAAAAGGCAAAGGCCCATCCTTTTAGAGAGTTGAGTTACAGAGGCAGGATTCATTGCAGGGGGTTAATCTGTTAACCGTTTGTGTTCCACTAGTTGCGCTATTTTTTACAGAACCCCGTTGTAAAATATTTTCATCTTATTTAATGATTCCCGGATAAATGTTAAATGAAATAAGTAAAAAAGCACAAGACACAGACGGATATCAGTGGTTATGTATAAATATATATAGGCTTGGTCGAATTATTTCTGGGGACAATTGAGTGTTCCCTGGATATTGGTAGGGACATGTCCCTACCCAAATTGATGCCCTTGTCACAAACGGTAAAGACTCTCGCTTTGGTCAGATCAGGAAGGACACCTTCTATGGTGGGCAAGGGAAAGCGGTTCTTTCAGACAGTTTGTTTTAATGAACCAGTTCAATAATCCAGTTCACCAGATCTTTTATGTCTTGACGTAATGACGTAAATTCCTTTATCCTGCCGCTGCCAGCAGATATTAATCAATTTAACACAGTTCTTTGTAATCATAACTTTAGTTGAATATGTTTCTTACATTTAAGTTTTGCAACTAAAACACAAAGTACAGGCATTGATGTGCAAACGTGGGTGTTTTACGTGTCTTAAAGATATAAAGTTAATAAACTAATCTTCATCAACTTACAAAAATAGCATAATTTTAAAATGTTTCTTTCACTCCATCAGTTGTTTCAAAAACTAATGCAACTGAGTCAAACACTCATACGTTGATAAGAGATTAAATCATAACCATTTCCATTTGTTGCTGTATCAGTTCAGTGATTTACGCATGCGCAGTAACAACAGCTCACCGGTTCTTAGTATGTCGGTCGCGTCCGAAAGAAACAGTTCTCAATTCAGTGTACTGACGATTCGCTTTATCAGTTCAGTGATTCACGCATGCGCAGTACCAACAGCTCGAGCTCACAGTTCTCTTAGCACATGTCTCAGTTCAGTGTACAGGAGTTACATATACTCCGGGATATTAGTTTATTTAGAATCGGAGGGGGTGTCAGGCATGTCCGAAAGTGAGTAACTTTAGTAACTTGTGGATCAGCGCTGACTGAAGACGCGAATTGTTTAGAACGAATCAGTCCGAACGGCCATCACTATTATAAATGACTAACACAAACTACTATTAGCTATTAGCATCGCTAAAGCTTGAACACGATGGTAAACAACCGTTTTTAGCAGCTTATAAAACATCGCCTTTTTTTTTAAACAAATAATCGCTAATATATGTTCTTTAACATGTGCAATGTCATTAATTAATTTACAGCATTGCCTCTATGGTGATTTTTAATAGATGCGATGGATTACTATAGAGAGCACACCATAAGTATATTTATATAAAGAAAATATTCATTTTATACAAACGTATATTTTCACTTGGTTATTAATGTGACAAATAGCGAGTAGTTTTGAACTGAACATGAGCCAATGAGAGCGCAGAATGTGGCGCAGTGGAGAGATTGGTTTCCGGATTTTGCACGAGTTTTGTGTCAGGGGCAGCTCTCTCTATCGTGTATAGATGCTGAGGAGTGCGGTGTTTGCTGACTCTCCGGGGGACAGAAACAAAGACAATCTCCTTGATGTGTTTTATCGACGGATTGATGGTAAAGAAAATGATTTAAATCGGATGTGCTGTAACCGAGTTTAACGAGCTCCTTGGTAAGTCAATTTTCCTTGTTAATTATCACAAATCAAATCGTTATTATTGTTGAAGTGGAAGCAAGATAAATTGAATTCGTGAGTGATTTATATATATAAAAAAGTGAAATGCTGTATTTGGTACATAACAGCTAATTGTGTGCTCAAGTATGTGATGAAAAGTTGTCAGCCATATATAATAATTAATGTACTATGTTGGAAAAATTGTCACAGACATTGCATATAAAGAAAATATTCTTTATTTGAAAAGATACATGTACATGTATTCAGAATACTAGAGTTCTGTGAAATTTGAATGATGTATAGTGATTGCTAACTTTATTGTATGTTGTTACAATGAAGATATTCATGATATTTTTATGACCTTGTTTGTTCAAGGTCAGGTTTTTTTGTTTTTCTTGTTTTGTCCTTTTCCAAATTCGATTGCTGTTCTGTCTGAGGTGACGAGATGTTCCGATGCCTGTATTCTGGATTTGTCCCGGCCTTCCAGTGGTTTTGTGGAGGGTTTGGGCTGGCGAGCCTCCCTTGAGTTGGTTCTTGGATTTTCTGTGGAAACACAAGTCTTCCTGAACTCTGCGAATGGTAGGAAATCGAATAATTCTTTTTCTCGTTTCGGATGGAGATGTACTTTTCCCCTCTTCGACAGAGAAAGACATTTATATCTCTACACAAACTATTTGAAGGACTGTTTTCCTTGAAAGAAATTGAGGGTTTAGAGATCAAAGGACATTTTATTTCATTGAGAAGTGTCAGTTTTTTTTGTGTTGGCAAGTGTGATATATTGTTTTGGTTTTTGATACTTGAACACTCATTTTTGGTGAATCGAACATCAAGTAAAGGTGAACGAACAAACTTACCTTGTTGAAGACCAAAGGAAAGGGTTCACGAAACCTGTTAAAACACAAGAGTGATAGCAAAATTTAGAAATAAGAATTTCATTTTTGAAAATATTTTTACTTTGTTTTCATTATTTCACATTGATTCAACTTACCTTTTGAATGCTGTCATACAAATACAATGTTGTTGTTGCATCTTTCTCAGTAGCAGATCTATTCTTCTGAAACACTGGTCCATAGATTGTGAGGACAACTGAGATGATCACTGGCGTTTCTCTCCCCTGTATCATAGACATTTACACCACATGCTGCATCCGCAAAGCCAACAGAATTGTGGGTGACCCCACACACACAATCTGTCCTGTAGCATATTGTATTATTTGCACCGTATGTCTTGCACACTATGCGATAGCTAACACATTTTTTTTTATTTATTTAGCCCTCTGTCGTTTTGTTGTAGCACCATAGACTTGAAAAACATTGGTTTATTTCACTATGTACTGCATCAACTTTATATAGTAGCTTCTATAATAGCTTCTTGACTTGACCGTGTACTGCGGTTACATATAAGAAAGAAAGAAGCAAACTTTAATCACATACAGTGAGAGAAACAATTATTTGATCCCCTGATGAATTTGATGGTAGGTTTATTTAGAGAGACAAAATATCAACAAAAATCCAGAAAAGAAACTTTAAGTAAAGATTATGAAATAAGTTGCTTTTGATTGAGTGAAAGTAGTATTTGATCTTGCAGGCACTGCAGTATCTTAATTCATTATGACAAAGTGTACAACCAATGGTTTTCGTGGTGACTGTGGTTCCAGCGCTGATCCCCAACCTTTCTCAGAATCATTCTTACACCACGAAGTGAGCTCTTGCAGGGAGCTCCAGAGAGAGGCCGATTTGAATGCCATCTTGTATTTCTTCCATTTTCTAATTACCAACAGTGGTGTCTCTCTCCAAGCTTTTTGGCTGATGGTCTTGTAGCCCATTCCAGCCTTGTATAAGTCTATAATCTTGCCCCTGATGTCCTTTGACTATTTGGTCCTGCCTATAATGGTGGGGAAGTTTAAATAGAAGAGACTGATTCTGTGTCAAGTGTCTGTTATATGCTTAAGTTAAGATTAGGAGTACTTTCCTAAAGTGACACGACTAATTTGTGTGCCTCATGGGAACAAAACCGGTCTTTGGGGTCAGAAATCATGCTGGTTCAAATACTTATTTCACTTGATCAAATTCAAATTAATTTATAACCTCTCTTTCATTTCTTTTTCTGGATTTTTGGTTGATATTTTGTCTCTCTCTGTTAAAATAAATCATTCTTACCATACAGTTCTCGACCATTAATTTCTTTTTAAGGAGGTAAATTTACAAAATCAGCAAGGGGATCAATTTATTATTTCCCCCAACTGTATACATTACAGCAAATGCTGTACAGTTAGTTACAGCAAATTATTTTCTTTGTATATCTGAGAATGTTAGGAGGTTTGGTTCAGAACACAGGGTCAGACACAAATGCAGAGATGGTTAAGGGCATTGCTTAAGGGCTGGGGCTAAAACAAATGATTTTTGCTAAATCTATTTTTCATTTAATGAACATTGTGTCATATTCTACACCTGCCCACTCCTCAGTCACGTAAGCATCGAGGCTTATTTCCATCCTCCATGATTTGATGCCTGCACCGTTTATGGTCAGAATGGCTGTTAGAGGGTGCACAAGAACACCACCATTTGCAGCATGTACAAAGAATATTCATACAATAATAACACCTATGTAATGGTAAAAACATGCGTACCATGTATATTGAGTGTTTTAATAACCAGAACAGCAAGCACCTGAACCAGGCTGTTCAGAAGGAGAGGGTGCGTATACTCTAGTCTGTATAAGCACCCGCTGGACGCCAGCCGCTGGGCATCTCCCCTGCTCTGACATCACAATCCTGCACTCATCACATAATCCCACCAAATGACACATTCTGGGTAAATTATACAATCCAGCTTATAAAATGAACTTAAATCAAAGGAATATAAACAAAAATTAAATAAAAAGATTTGATCTTGCTTTGCTAGGGGACTTAAAGCTGCTAAGTGTAGTTGGTTTTTACACAAAATTAAGATGTGCTAATTTACTACGACTACCAATATGTGCTTAGTGTGAAGTGGTAGCTCCGTGGTTAAGGTGTTGGACTACTGATCAGAAGGTCGTGAGTTCAAACCCTTGATCAGTGATCAGTCAAATAATCATTCAATAACAATTAAATGCCTACTGCGCTTGTAGTGGGAGTGGTTTAACCACTCAATCACCAAGCTTTGAAAATGGAATGAAGCTATGTAATGCACTGTGTAAAAGTCTAACACAATTGTTATTAATAATAATATTGTCTTAGAATTAGATGTATGTATGACAAGCATTAATGGGTTAGTAGTGTTTTGTGTGACCGCTGACCTGTGGCAGGAATCCGGTCTCCAACAGCAACACGTGGGCCGCTAACACCAGGCAGTCCGAGGCGCTGTTGCACTGCGCAGTACTGTATAGTGAGGCTAGAGACTGAGGAACTTTACCTTTCTCAGCCTCACTGCACAGCTCAGGGATGAACAGTGCTTCCTCTTCAGCCTCACCTCTGTCCAGATCAGTATAGTCGCATAGAAAAAATAAAATAATAATTAAAAAAGCATATAAAATACGTCCATATGTTTATTGGTATGAAGGAAATACTTATGTAATTACAATTTTTTTAAAATTTAAATATATTTTTTTTTGTCCAAACTATACATACAATTTATTTATTTTTCAATTTTTCAATAATAACATTTGTTATTGAGAACAAAAAAACAAAACAAATAAAAATAAATAAATAAATAATAATAATAATAAAAATAATAAAAGAGGTTTGGAATTATGAGAGTTACATCTAGTCGAACGCCAATGTAACCGGCCTATCTCTGGCTACTGTTAGTACTCTGCGTTGTGTAACAGAAGACTTGAACTGGAACTGGGAGAACTGGAACTGGGGAGTTTATTCTGGACAGATTAATGAGTACAGCATAAGAAATAGTGATGGGAAGTACAGTTCTTTTCCACAAACTGGTTCTTTTGGACAGTTCGTTTTAATGAACCAGTTCAAAAATCCAGTTCACCAGTTCTTTTACGTCCAGACGTAATGACGTCATTCACATTGACGTAATGACAAATTCCTTCATCCGCTGCCAGCAGATATTAATACAATCAATTTAACACATCCGAAAAGTTTGTTGTAATCATAACTTTAGTTGAATACGTTTCTTACATTTAAGTTTTGCAACTAACAATATTGAAAACAATATTATATTAGTTAGTTAGCTTTTAAATAATGATGGAAATTTATTGACATGGAGAATTTCTGAATAAATTTAAAATACCAGGTAGACCTAAAGTATTTGCTGTTGTAATGGATGCAATTCCCCAAAAAGTATTGATCCTTCTGAGGAATGTTTTACCGGAGGAAGATCTAAATTTTACAGATATCAACGGTAAAATATATTTATTGTTAATACAAATATTTTACAAAATAGTGTCTGAAATAACTATATTAGGAATATACTTAATATTGTTTATCCTCCAGCTCTTTTTTCCTGGTCTTCTGTGTTTGAGGATGTGAATTGGCGTAAAGCTTGGTGAACAGTGGATTAATTCTATGTTAATAATAAAGTAAAAGAAGTCTCTTTTAAAATAATGCATAAAACATATGCTGGAATGTTTTGAATGTGATATTGATTACTCCTGTCATTTCTGTAAAGGTGAAAAGGAAACTATTTTTCCATTTGTTTTTCCATTGCATACATACAAAAATATTTTGGATTGAGGTGGAGAATTTAACTAAGAAAAAATTGAACATTGAACTGCAGTTGAGTGAACTCGATATAATGATACACTTTAATGATCATGAGATTGAAAAAGAGAAGGCATATTTCATACAATTGTTAATATTAATAGGAACATTTCACATTCATAAAATGAACTGGTCTGACTTTAAGCCAAATTGTTTTGCTTTATAAATGATTTCAAGCTTTATGGTTCTGTTTTGTGTAATTGTCGAAGTAAAAAGGCAATTCGAGCTTATAATATTGTAAGCAGATATGATGTATAGGGTAGCACCTTTTCCTTTTGTTTGTTATAATGTTGTTCTTGTCCTATGGCATTGTTGTTATTTCTTTTATTTTAGTTGCTGTATATTTGTACTTTAAAGAATATATCTCATTGTATTGTTGGTTTATGGCATTAATAAAAATAAATAAATAAATGTCTCAGTTCAGTGTACAGGAGTTACATATACTCCGGGATATTAGTTTATTTAGAATCAGAGGGGCTGTCAGGCATGACCGAAAGTGAGTAACTTTAGTAACTTGTGGATCAGCGCTGACTCAAGACGCGAATTGTTTAGAACGAATCAGTCCGATTTGGTGAAAAGAATCACTAAAAGGTTCACTAAAAAGAATCGGTTCAAAAGAACGATTCCTTCACCGCCATCACTAATAAGAAAACAGTCTGTGTGATTTTCCACCTCTCCTCAGCGCTCTCATCGCGGTCTCAGTAAACATCACAATGATAACATACAAACAATATGCATGAAACACTTTATAAATAACATTAATTAATCGTTACATTTGTCAGACGCACAGAATAATCTCCTGCAGCTAGTTTTAAATCAACCATGAATTAGGAAATAAACAGACTGATACAAAATTGATAAAACATTTAAAGATAGAACAAATGTAAATCATACCTGGACATATTTATGAGTACAGCGTAAACTCTCTATGGTTTTCCAAATGGCAGTTTTTAATTCGTTAGATCACCTCAGTCTGTCGGCGCTCACGCACGCACACACGCACACCAAACAGCTGTACTCGGTAATAAAACCATTGAATCCAATCCATCCATTCATAAAACACTTCCTAATACATTTATAACACTGTGAACAATAATATTAATGCATATTATTAACTTAAACTTTTCAAAACTTTTACAGGCCTATATTGAGAGAGCACCGCTAACTGCTTACCTCTCCTCAGCGCTCTCAACGCGGTCTGAGGACGCAGCGCGGGCTGAACAGGAATCACCACGCAAGATATATATACAACTTTTTCAAAAATGTCGAAAATAAGATACAAAACAAAACAATGTTTTTGTGAACAAATTAATACTAAATAAATAATTTATTTAAAAAAAAAGAACTCTTAACTCTACAAATGTGCTGTGCCGATTCTGAATCGATCCCGAATCACTTCCAGCTCCATGTGTCAGTCTTTTGGAATAATTGAGTCTAACTGGGAGTCATTCGCCCAGTCCAGTTAATATGTTAGTAAAATAATGTGAAGATGAACCAGCAAGTTTGTAAGAGAGTAATTATCAATTGAGTGCTTTATTATCGTCCCTAACCCACGTAGCCACGTCATACTGCAATAAAACAGTAGATGACGCATGAGTTATTGTTACCAAGTGCTTCCCTAGTTATATAAACGTTACATCAGCCAAGAAGAGAATGAGACTAAGCAGATTGGATTTTTTTTAAACATAAAATTTTTATAACATTCATCTCATGAAGTTTGAAATTAAATGGTTTGCTTTCTACAAGCTGAAAACTTCCAGGTTTACCTGGTCAGTCTATGTGAGGACAATGTACAGGAACCTACTTTACCAGAAGACAATATAATCAAATGTAGAGAGTTAAAGCACACTGAAGAGTAGGCTGGTTCACCTTCAATTTAAATAGGTAAGCCCTGCCCCCAATTCACACCTTAAGGGAGACTGAAACTACTCCTGATTAATCAGCTGAGAGAACAACAAAAACCAACACTATAAAAATCAACAATGCTATAGAATATAACACGATTCAAATCACACTACTCTAGAACAAAGTGAGTTAAGCAGATAGTATACAAAAGACAGGAACCTACTTTACCAGAAGACAATATAATCAAATGTAGAGAGTTAAAGCACACTGAAGAGTAGGCTGGTTCACCTTCAATTTAAATAGGTAAGCCCTGCCCCCAATTCACACCTTAAGGGAGACTGAAACTACTCCTGATTAATCAGCTGAGAGAACAACAAAAACCAACACTATAAAAATCAATGTAGATGAACCTAAAAGACTAAGGAAACTAAGAGGTATCGGAGAAATATATTTTGTTGCACCACGATTTAAGCTAGGATAGAAATAGTTTAAATGAATCAAACATTACAAGATGGAAGACTACAGAAACTGCATTTTCTGACAATGTCTGACTTCAATAGCCGTCACAGTAGTCAGAATCTATTTGGGATTCCTAAAGCCTAGTACATCTTCCAAATCTGACAAGTACAGTATGTCGTGGATGTGTTATTGAGGCAATGCATATGCCTGTTAGAGTGTCGTCCCAGAAGCAGTTTGTCAAGGCGGAGGTAGACGACATCATCCCAAATTAGTTAATTGGTGACTACTGTTCTCTTCAGTGGAGACAGCTAGCCCACTAAGACAAGACACACTGGTCCACAACTGGCCTCTTTGTCTCTTATACACATTTCCGTTGTCACAAATGGATATAAAGATTTGGCATGTTTGGCCGCATTATTTGCTTGTGTGTGTGTATATCAAGAACTGCAACCTTGTCCCGGGAATGCTTCTAATCACAGTTCTTAGAGTACAAGCCTTCCCACAGGGAAAGCTAGCAGTGAAAATTCCTGATCTAGAATAACGGTGACATTCATTACAGTGAATGTACACCATGGATGTTAACTCACTCTAAAAGGTGCAAGGCATCTTTGTCCACTACATTTTCTGAAGAGCCAGCCTGGTGTGGGATTTCCCTCTTGTCACGGAGTCCCTTTAGATCTCTTGCCAAACTAAAATGGATTTCTCTAAAAACTGCCTTTTTGCTAACGGTTGCCTGAGCAGAAAGTTTCCTTTCAGAAAGTCCAGAAAGGAAAACTGCATGCTTTGGCAATAAATTCACATTGAATGCATTTGTGGCCAGATGAGTCTGGCATGTCCTATGGCCATGTCTATATAAAATTAACCAATGCAGCATGTTCCTTCTTATAACCACTACACTACATAAAGCTACTGATGCTTAATGCTACATGCTATTCTTAAAGCAGTGTCTCCTCCTCAAGGGATTTACTAAAAAGTATGCACTGCTGCTTCCTAGACATCAACATGACCTTACTGCAGGTTTTACACTACTTCTGTGGAATGAGATGTGATGGTTATTAAACCATCTTAGACCTATGGGTGGTAGGTTCCACATGACATAGCAGCATTGTGCCCCCATTTCATATTCACCTCCCCTGGCCCACTTGGAGGGCTGAAATTTATTCTGGCAAGATTTCCTTTCCTTACAGGGTAAAATGTATGATCTCTATCCCTTCAAGGTCTATACATGTCTATGCACATGCAGTCAAAGAACCACAACTGCATGCATATCATGGCATTCATATGACTGATATTTGCAATGGTTTGCTTTACATATTGTAGAAAATGGAATGTGAACATAATTGTTTTTATTGAAGTAGTGGATGCTGTCTGAGATTTTCCGCACTGTTGTTTTGGGTAGATGCCTTGGTGGACATGGAGAAGGCGATGAAGAATAAGAAAATATATATTCATCAAAAACACTGGATTACATTATAAGATACAGTTTATTGGAGTGACAAATTTAAGGACCATAAAGGGATATCAAAAATAAGTATAGGCAGAAAAATGTCTGAAACATAATGAAATGCATAGCTTTGCATTCATTTGGCATAACTCTAGATTTAGGAGTTGGTAAAATGACAGTATTTTTTTTTTTTGAAGTGTTTAGATGAAAGATTCTAAAATACTACTGGAAGATGAAATTCTGTCTCATGCACAGGTTTATAAAAGCATTGAGATACATTTGTAGTGTTTGATCTGTAAGTAATTAAAAATAATCACTTCATAATTTACACCAGCAAATGAGCAATTAATGATTCCAGGCTGTTTTGCAGCACTCAGGTCGATCTTGCCAAGCAGCAAGAAACCAAATTCCAAACCATGAAGTATTTACTAGTAGTTTAAACAGAGTATGTTCTGTGTACAAATGTTAGATCGCTACAGAGCTACACCTCCAAACTGGAACTTCCCCTTGGGGATTATATCCACTTCCTGAAAGAACCAATTAGGGTTTGAGTTTTATTTCTTCCTTCTATTTTTAAGTGGCTTATATGAACTTATAAATTCATTCTGGATTTGAAAAAAGTTAGTAATTACAGTGAACTAATTAAAACACAAACCACCCCGATTAGCATTTTGTGAATTGCATGTTTTTTCCCCTTCAGATTGTTACTCCTATTACTGAAATAAATCGCTATCTATATAAAATAAGGTTAATCCTCTATTATTTCAACTTCTGGCCAAATTATATCCAGCAGCAAGCTCTCAATCAGCACAGAAGCTACCAACCAGGGAGGTGCAGGTCAACAAGTGCTTCTTCAGAGACATGTGAGGTTTTCAAACTGTTGTGATGGTGTAAAACACTCTAATGGAAGCACTATTTTTTTTTTTGCAAGAACTCAAACATTAATGATAGGAATTTTTATATTTTAACTTTGGTTAATTTTAACATGTATTCTACAGTATGCAGACTGTAACTTGTTAGCCACAGACTCTTGGTTATTGAATTCGCAACAAAGAAAAAAAATACTGGTTATTCCAGCTGCTTTAAAGTAACGTCAGTCACCAGCTCAGCTGTCGATGGGACACTTGAAACACTGAAAATAGACATTGCATAATTCCTCAGAGTGAGAGCAGTAAATGGACAATGTTACAGGAACTGATTAATTAACCTGAACATGCTTTTTTGTGAGTGTTTGTGCATTCAGTACAAATGACAAAACTGCATTAACACAGATCAGTGATGCACTGTACAGTTTAAACGGGGTACTCTGCATTTAATATGCCATGAATGGGGGAAAAAAACAAAAACAAAATTTAATTGTTCACATCAGATTGTTTCATTTCTAGAAGAGCACTTTCATATTCCCATTCACTTCAAAATAAAAACAAAACTATTTCATGACAAAAAAAGAAAGCAAATTCTAAGTCATTAAATAAAATCATCTTGGAACAGCTTCATTACAGAAACCTCGTTGTAACGCTCAAACATCTCTTTAAATTTTTTTTAAACACCTACATGAAAGAGCGCTCACAAATACAAAACATTGCTATAATCATAGTTCATATAGTTTTAAGCGCCAAAATATATTTTTTCCTTGTTTTGAACAAAATTTGTCTCTTCCAAATCCCATTCTGCTGTGAACTCTTAGCTCCCTGCCTTGTCTGGTTGGCCAATCACAGATGTCCGTCTCCAAATGGAGAGTGCTAGTGATCGGTCTGGTGGGAGCGCGTCCTCACCAGAGTCCCCTGTAATCTGCATCTCATTTCCCCCTTGGAGCGGAGACGGCCACAGATAAACTTCTCCTTTAAGTGCAAAAGCAGCTTCTATTCTAAGCTCGGCCCTTTTGTTGTACGTCTTGAAATTGTCGTGGTGTTACAGCTTGGCTTGCTGAAAAAAGGCCTGAGAGGAAAGAAAGAAATTTGCAGACGGTTATTCGGCATAAGTATGTAGCAGCAGTCAATTTCCTAACCTTGTGTAATGTTTTACACTGTAGTGAGTGTTATTTATTTATTTTTTTAAACAACCTCCTTGGGGGAACCTTTCAGGTTCAGTATGTAGTACAACGCGTAAACAGAGAGGCAAAAATCTCCGTGAGTGAACCGGTTTCACAGAACCACATGGTCTGCAGCATTATTCCACTTATACCACAGTAAGTTACCAGTGATTAGTGTTTTATTTACTCATGAATTATACATCACACCGTTTTAATGTTTAAAAGTAAGATTTATTTTCTCTGGTCTCCGTTTCTTGCTCTCAAAACACAACCTGTGATTTTACTTATAAACCAGAGAGAGTGTAAAGTCCTCTGTCCTGAACACTTTCCCATACAAGGAACTTTATTTGAACTCTGAAGCAATTATGACATAATAATCGCTTGGTAAAACACGTCATCACCTTTTACTTTGTTAAACAGGATTTCAAATATCACCTACGTTCGTCTTAGATCACGCAGTGTCTGTGTTTGAGCAGTTACTTTGAAAATAGAGTATTAGAATGGGTGCATTAATCAACCCTGTGCGAAATGTTTGCACACCTACCAATCAATCAGATTTGAGAATTTAATGGCCCTGTAGGCCCTGAAGGCAGAATAAGAAAATTGTGATCCCTGTGTTCAACTCGGTGGCAGTGAATAACCTCCATGTACCTTTTTGGAGTGACAGAGTTAGACTGGGACAATTGACATTAAGACTTAAGACAGAATGGAACAAAGTCCATTGTCCATTTCAGGCCCTGGTGGTAATTCAGAAGTTATTGGCACAATGCAAAATCTCTCATGAACAATGTGTTAAATCCATTAACCCTGAATTAAATGTCAATAATTAGGGGTTAAAGGTTTGTACACACATCATGCATGTATACATGTCAAGTATCATTATACAATACATTTATGTGACTCTCAACCAACTAACCAAAAAACTAACAACGTGACTAACTTAATTAGCTTGTAAAGACAAAGAGGAAGAAATTAAAATGCATGAGATACCTTCATGTAATTTTTCAGAACCTTGGTATCAGGCTGTTGAAGCACTTGACAGGCCTCCTGTAATATATTTAAAAAAAAAAAAAAAAGTCAAGATTGCAATAAACCAAAGGTTTCTGAGCAATAAAATTAAGCCATACACAAATGACAACACTCGAGTGACAGGATACCTGTGTGATCTCAGGTGAGACTTGCAGAGAGGGCAGGTATTCCTGCTGCAGAAATTGAATAAACTCTGGCCCCTGGAGCGAGACACAAACGGTTAAGTACAGAAGCGATGAGAATCGCCCAATTTCTACCATGAGTGAGATTAAAAGTTTTCATAAATAGCTCCATGACTCACCCTCTTGAGATGAATCATTTTCAGCGTCAGCGTACACTCGGACATGGTCTGAAAAGCACAGGTTTGCAACGATCACTCAAAGTTTCATCCGATTCTGTCTCTCATCGGCTTTTTTCGATCGCCGAGACTTACCAGTACAGTCTGTGCATCTGACAGGTCGAAGGTTGGTTTGAGAGGAGCCAGGAAGCACGCTGGGACAATGTGCTTGTAAATGAAGTCTGGAAACCCTACTAAACCGTCTTTACCTCCTGTGTATAATAAAAATAAAGACAGACAATCGTGATGGTTTAAAGCACCATAAGCTTAAAATACTTACTGAGCACTTTATTAGGAACACCTGTAGGCCTACACGGTCATGCAATTATTTAAACAGCCAATCACATGGCAGCAGTGCATCATCTGTTACTTTAAGAATAAACTGCTTGGATGTTTGTAGTGAAAAGGCCACATGCGTGTAGAAATAGAGCACATAACAAAAAAGTTGGTTTAGCTGCCCCGGCCTGCAGCGCCTCTCGAGTTTAGCTTACCCCAGAGCTCCACCAGTCTGGACAGTATTATGAAACAGGTCTTCTGGGCAACAGGGTCAGGGAAGTCCACTGCTCCCTGAATAATGGTGAATAGAACACGCTCTATATTTTCAGCACCTGGGAAAAAAAACACAAACAAACAAAAAAATTTATTCAAGTGTGAAATGAAAGCTTTGCTTATGTAATGAATTGTATGTTTGGGGTATTTAAAAGACTCACCCTGGTTTGCCATGACCTCGTTCATACCACTGCTGGCAATGGTCTGGATGAAGCTGAAGTAGCTCCTCCTCAACATCTGCTTTTCCAGCGCTGCAGTCTGGTCGTTCTCTTCTGCTGGTCGAGATAATACTTCAAAAATGGCCAGAACCAATGGCATGAAGACCTGCTGCAAGAACGGAGACACCTGGCTCTGCAAAGGCAAACACACATTAAACTGGACGTCAGATTTATGATTCAAAATGTTATGAGATTTTGTTTTTTTATTTAACACAAAAGATGGCTTGATCTACTTTTAGTCTTCAAACACAAATCTACTGACTCAAACCTTTTGGGGTTTCTATAAAAAAAAAGACCTCTAAATAAATGTGTGTTATAAATTATTATAAAAATGATACTGGACTTTTTCCACAGCTTATTTTGTTAGGAAGCCTTCTTGCCATTATTCTACCATAAACAACGCAAGTGCTTCAGGCAACTGACACTCGAGTCTGATGTTTTCTTCCTGTTAAATTTTCATAAGCTTTATTTTAAAAGAAATAAGTTTAGTGCTACTGTTAGTCCCACAAATCAATCCTAACTTAGCTGGGCTTTCTTCCATCAGCCCTAAACAAGTGTCCTGCTCTGGATTATGCTAAGATTTTTTATATTTTTCAATATCCTGTTTGTTTAAATTCTGGTCTATTCAGGAATACTGCAGAACAATTTGAGCCCAAAATGATAAAACATCCAACAAAAAGAGTTCTATAAACAGCACACCTTGAACTTGGCTGTGATCTGGCTGATCAGGGGGATGAACTCCTGCAGGTCCTTGGGCTCACAATCCTTTAGCATGTGTTCGCTGGCACTGGGGATGAAAGGCAGGACCTCCTCCTCAAGGCAGATGATCATGCGGTGGAGGAAGGAGCGCACGGCACTGCGTAATGTGCCCCGCTGGACAGGACAGCTCAGTGCAGGCAGGAACGTCTGCAGGCATTCCAGATAGACCTCAGAGCAGCCACACAGCTTCACCGTCTGCTTATTATTGAACGCCTTGCTGGTGCGGCTGAGAGTGTGAGAGAGAGATAGAGATAGAGAGAGACTCTTTATGGGTTGAAGAATTGTGGTACGATTCCAAGTTTTGTTAGATTTTAAAAAAAAAAATGTTTTTAAACCACCACACACTGGATCTAACACACACTTGGGCAGGGGTTTTGTCTAAGCACATTAATGAGACAACACTTCCCACTTTAGAACTTTTTTGTTGTCGGATTTGGGCCTGGAAGTTCTTTCTTAGTTTCTTTTACAGATGCCATCTTGTGACAATGATGATTTTTTTTTTAGCCACAAAGAATGAATCAAAGTGCCAACATTAATGTCTCATCATATGATCTGACTCATGAGTAACTGATGTGTTTGGGTTTTTTTAACTCGTGAGGTTACCATACTACATGTTTGAATTCTAAAAAATACATATCATTGTATAATTAATTTGATTTCAGCATCATGTGTGATGTCGGACGTGTGTGGGGTGTAATTTTGAGTAAACGGTGTGGGATATACCTGGCAAAGCCCACAGCGTGACCGAGGCAGTCGCCCAGCACAGTCTGTCTCTCCTCATCACTCTCCTGTGTGAGTTTGGCCAGCAACAGGCGGAAGGCCTCCATGAGCGGTGCGAGCAGACTCCGCATGAGAACCCGTTTGCTGTCAGCAGAGCTATCGCTGTTTACGATCAGAACGCCAGCCGTCTCGAACATGAACAGCTGATCGTCGCTGGTCAGGAGCGCAGGGAATCCGTTTTCCTGGAAGAGAGCAAGAGATAAGCATATAGTTTTGCTTGTGTGTGTGTGTGTGTGTGTGTGTGTGTGTGTTTGAGAAAGACACTTACAGGAGGAGTTAATGCCAGAAGGTCCTGTATTCGGTTTAGAATATCTTCGATATAGGAATTCATGTGTTTACTGTTGAGAAAAAAAAGGAATAAACCAAAGGAAAAAAAGTAACAAAAACAATGCATATATTTGTTCACTCAAGTGATGCTTCTGAAATTAGTTTTTTCACTTTAGATGGCAACATGAAACGTTCCTCATGCCCTAGAGGCTGCGGTTGCCTGGAGACTCCAAACTTTTCAAGATTCATTCCCCAATTCAGATGAAAATGTAGGTTAGAAAATAAAAAAATCCACTTCCCTTTTATTTAGCAACAAAAATAACACAGATAATGACAACAGTGTGTGTCTACAGGCATGTATAAATAACTAGAACAGTCTATAGCTTCGTCTTTTACTGATGTGAACTCTTAACACTTGAGAGGATTATGGCAGTGCTAACAGCATGTGTGTGTGCGTCCAGCTAACAGACTTACTGTAATGTTTTTATGAACCTGGAGAAAAGGTAAGCCACTCTGCTGCGCACCTTCGGACTGCTGTGCCTCAGGCCACGATGATCTAAAAACGCCATCTGCACATAAACACACACACACACACACACAAGGATGAAAACAACTTTCATTTAAACTTTATTAGGCAGATGAAGGGCAAGTGGAGTTAAAGCTTACCAGGACAACTGGAATGTGCTGAGGCTCCACGATAAAGAACTTGTCATAACGAACAACAGTCTCGAAGAACTCCAGGGTGACCGACGTGTGCTGGTACTCGCTTACGCCACTAGAGAGAAGCTACAGAGACACAGAAATGGGCAGAGATTTAAAAAAAAAAACCCCAAGTCAAAACATCCCCAAATGGAGATAAATTTCTTCCGACCCCAAACCTTTAATGCATCTTTTGACTTCCAGAAAATTCCAGACTCATAATGCAACATAATAAAATTGTCATTCACCACAATGGCGGAACTTTTCACTGTCATTGCGACTGTCGTTATGAGCTTTGGCTCAAATTAAGGCCTTAAATTCATAATTATTACAGAAACGACAGGAGATTAACACAAAATATGACAAATAATTAGGTCTGGGTTCTGATATTGTGTAATTCTAAATAATTTGTATGTGAACAGTGTTGAGGAAATAACATCAGTTTAGAGGGTCTGCAAAGTTAATTTGGCAGGTAAAGGGCTCCAAAAGGTTTGAGAACAACTAGAGTAGAGCTTCATGACATCAGAGCTCTTTAAACTAATCAGTTCTCATATAGCTGGAGCAATGAGGCTTCATCTTACCGTCCTCATCATATCCTGTAGAGTGCTGGCTTTCGCAGCATCGCCACTGAAATGAGCTCCGTGAGATGCAGGTAAAGCTTCACCCAACATGAAGAACAAACGAATCGCCACCTCCACCTCCATGAACCGGGCCGTTTGCCAGCTCCTACACACACACGTCACATATGCAGCAATGAGTTAGCATGGCTTTTAGGATGGCTGTGTGAGTGTGTGGGGTTGAATTCAGGTCTTACTGCATGGTGCTGGTGAAAATTCTATGCACAGATTCCAGTAAGAGCTCAGGTGAGACCTGAGCCAGACGGTCCAGCAGCATCTTCATCTGCTTCCTGTACTCCACAAACATCGCCTCATCTTCACCCTTGAAGACAAAATTTTAGTTTAAAATAAAAGAGTGGTTCATAAACCTTCCTGTTAATGTTTTATGTTGATTCTTATGGATGACGAGAACGGTACCTCGTTTTCAAAGTTGTACTCGTCGTCATAGGTCAGTTTTTTCATAACAGCCATCATGATGGCCTGTGCCAAAGCAAAGAGAAAGGTCAATGGCACCGCGTTCTATCATGGGAGCCGAGACAAGTGACTGAACTGTGATTTCTTACCTCAATATTACTCTTCTGCTGATCAGTGAGGACAGGAAGCTGTGATAGAGACAAGAAACAGCACTTAAATGCATGAGGTATAAGATGCGACTGTAACTCTGATCGACTATGTGTATAGGGAATTGTATATCATTGTTGTACCTTTTTTTTAAACTTTCGACATCTACTGAATCTAATGTGACAGAAGTATGTACACCACCATAAATATAAACATATCCCAATTTAATTTCACTTAAAATAAACTACAATATACTATAACAATGTATTTAAATAAAACACAATATCCAAAAAAACAAAAAACACCCAGCACCCCACAATACTATAATTTATCTCTTATATGCTTTTCAAATATATCTAGTATAAACAGACTCCATTTAGTGCAGGCAGTCAGAACAAAGGTTCTGTATGTGTGTGTGAGCACATACCTGTTTGAGTACATGTAAGTAGTCGTAACAGAAGCCCACAGTATTCGCTGAAATGTCATCATCCTCATGCATAAGGAGCTGCAGCATCAGAGGGATTTTGACCTCCAGAGCCTGCAGGGTTTCTGATGCAACCTTCATATCTCCAGTTTTAGTTAGCTTGGTCCAGCTTAACACCAGAGCCTGACCCATTCCATTTATCAGACGTGAGAACTTTGCCAGGAAGTCCACGTCCTCCTCCTGAGACACATGGCACCACAATTTGTTTACACACCATTACTACTCTTAGCTGCTTGTGTCTTCTTCCAATATAAAGGTGTTGTATTTTTTTGTTCCCATTATACAATACACACCTGCTTCACGTTGAAGAAGCCGGCATTTTGCAGGACTTGTGAGAGAGACTCCACTAGCTTTGTTTTATCCACCGGGTCCATGCCCTTGTTAACGATCTCAAACAGACAATCACATGCCTCTTCTCTCAGCTCCTCCACTGACATATGACTCAGCAATAGATTCACAAACCTGCATTTAATGCAGTTAAAATCAATTCAATTTATTTCCGAGATCACAGAGACACAAACATTGAGAAATGAAATGAAAGTATTGAATACACAATCAGAGGCGAGCACAAAAGCAGTCAGAGGGTAACATGTAGGAGTTCTGACCTGTCGTTGGCGATGAGGTTGAGATCGATCCAGGACACGTACGCTCCCACTACCTCCAGGCACTGGCATGTGAGTTCACAGTGACTTTGCTGATACGTCTGTAGGATCTGGTACCACGACTCTACCAAAGCTGGGATACAGGTCTCTCTCATGCTGTCCTTAATCAGTGTGTTCCTGCGGGTCTCCTGCAGAAATAAACCACTGATGATCTATGGAGGTTAAAGATTCAAAGAACTGAGTTTGAGACAAATTCACATTTTCACATATATGAAGAGAAGAACCACAAATTTCATATCTTTAATTTCAAAAAAGCAAAAAGCTTCTACCACTTATTTATTTATTGTTTACTAGTCATTTTAGACTTTAATGCTTTATGGAGATTGTGGGCATCACCAAATGCAAATTCATCCATGTACACACACAGAAAATCAGTGCTTCTGAAATTTCTGTATGTGGTTGTTAAATGAGACTTAGCGTAATATCCATAAGCAGAGGGTACTGTAATTTAAGAAAGCGGACAGCACGCAGCAGAGTGCTGATAATGAGCTGTACCTCTGGGGTGTGCAGGATGTCCCTGTCCACCACCTCGGCGTCAATGGCCATGAGTGTGCGCAGATAGATGTCCAGGCCGTGGGGGTTCAGGCCCACCAGTGACAGCACATCAAAAAAGAACTTGGGCCACAGCGTCAGGTACTCCATGACAAAGGTGAGCGCAAACACCTGCGCAGCCTTGTTTTTGATGAACGCCTTCTCGGGCTGTGTGCTCATCAACTGTGTTCAAAAACAAGATTATAAACCACTGAAAAACCGGTAGTCTGCTCAGCTACCAATTTCTTCTCTACTTACAAAGTGACATTAAATATACATGGCTTTAACATAGTTGTTTAGCAGTATTGGCATTAGCACTGTTAGACACAGATGCAGTACTTGGTTACATCTAGAACAGTGACCACACTAATCACTGTTCTGAGAGTCATCAACATTGGTTTTCACCCACAATAGTAGCCGACTGTAAAAGTGCATAAAAGTAGCTCCTGTGCTTGATGTGCTCTGACTGAGCAAACAAAACAAGCATCTGTAGACAAGTTTATTTTTTCCTCCCCACTTTGCACATGACGTCACAAGGTAATGGGAAAGGATGTCAACGTGACATGCAAATAATCGCTGTACCAGCAACTAGCTGCGTAACATTACTAACAACTTCCCCAACGTCAAGGATTTGATTAGGAAAATAAACTCCAGACTTATGATCTCAGGACAATTTCGTCAATGGCAATGAAGCCAATGTTCAGCAAATTAGGTCAATCCACCACCATGAACAGTAAAACACAGCAGCACTTTTTATGGTTAAAATACACAAAAAAAACCACAACTCAATACATCTTTATCTAAAAGATGTATTATCTAAATTTTAATGCATTTTTTGTTTGGAAGAAAGCGATATGAAAAGTCTTTCACACCTGCAACTGGAGCCATTTCATCAAAGTCTCTCTAATAAGCTGCTGCTGAGCGCCGGTGAGTCTTGCATGTCTGTAACACACACACACACACACACACACACACACACACACATAAAGAGCTTATTTGTGCTGCTCCTAGGCTATACCAGCACTCAAGCACTTGTTTGAGCACTTGAGTTGAGACACATTAAAAACAGTTGCAGCCTTACCTGTATTTGATCTGATGCTCCAGCACTTGAAAACAGAAGAACTTCACATGGTCATCACTGATGGAATAAAAAACATCTTTAATGTTACACCATTCTGACAAAGCAACGACAGTGATGTGAAAAAGGGTTCAGCCATCAAACCTGGATTACTCGCAGAAACATTACATCTTATGTCTGAAAGCTACAGAAAAAGGAGTCCTGATGAGTCCATTATCTTTAATGCTATAATGACAAGGAGGACTCAGCATTCTTAACTGCTGCACACAAATCAGTACCAGAAATCAATTGTTGCAGCCAAAAATGCTTGAAGCTGCTGCAGCTTTTTTTTTCTTTCCAAATTTGCATTAAACTACTTGAATGGTTAAAATTCAAGCACAGGACCTTCTTTTAACTTATGAAAAGTGAAAAGACATATAGAAGGTCTTAAAATAATTACTGTACTCATGCTCTTCACATGTGAATTGTAGTTATGTCATGACATCTCCTGGTCCAAATCTGCAGAAAATCTGCAGATTTTCAAATCAATTTTGAAATTTTTTAAAATATATCATGGAGTTTCCTTAATTTTGTGTTAGTTTCTGTGATCACAAAACATGCAAAATCCTGGCGGGGCTAATTAATGAGAGGAAAGTGATGAGATTCCTTAAAGAAAGCAAAAGCTTTTCAGGAAACTTATCTATTCTATTAAAAGAATCACAGAGAGACATACTAAGTTATTTTAGTTATCATCTTAATTTTGTGATTTCAAATATTAACAAAATAGTCAGTCAATCTGATGCGCCTCAGGATGATGCGGTCTAGAGATTATTTTCCACTAATTTCAGACAGAAAGAGAGCCTCTATGGTGTTTTGACTTTTCTTTTACCTCTCCCCACCCTCCCCTCCACCCCCCCCACTGTACCTCTCCCCACACTCCACTCTACCCTCTCCCTTGTACCTCTCCCCACCCTCCACTCTACCCTTCCCTCATCCCACCCTCCCTCTTCTCGACCCCCTTTCATCTCTCCCTCCTTTACCCTCTTACTTTCCCTCCTTTACTCACCCCCGCTCTCCTTTCCAACTCACCCACTCCCTGTCCCTTCTCAAAACTATTTTGAGACCAAGAAACGGACGATGAACAGCTGAATCAATTCCTCCATAGCAAAAAATTGCATGACTGAGGACAGGCATGGGACAGATCATGTTTAAATCTGAAACTAAATCAATCATTAAATCGTATTATACAGTGCTGTTAGGAGAGCAACCCTCTCCTAACAGCACTGTATAATAAGATTTAATGATTGATTCATGTGATAAAAGAAATTGAGTGGGTCTCACCTGTAGATGCCTTTAGCCAAAGCTCCAGCACAAACCTCCCATCCATCCTGAGATTCTTTCAGCTGCTCAAAATACGCCAGTGCCTAAAGAAAGAGAAACAGAAGAGTAGTGTGTAGCCTTAACGTTGCTAATTTACTAGGTATGATGTTCCAATGCGATATTTTTCTTTTGTGGTTCATGTGTTTTCATGGCAAAGTTACTAATGTGGGAAAATTATCTGACAGGAGTTTGTGCCTTAGTTAAAATTAGTGTCATCACAATTCATGCTGCTGTCCGTCATTAAACAATGTTTTTCCAGTAGGTCGAATGAAACCTAATGACGATGCTTCCTTCATGTTTTTGGACTATTTAGTAAGCGTACGTCGAGCCAGTTAAGATCCCACTTGCAAACTGTGCTCTGTAAGCTCCGCCCTCTGAGTGTATAAAAGCTTACACTGAATATTAAACAAATATTACAGGTGATACCCCTGAGCAGCAAATCTTGTCTTGTGATTTGAGACACTGATTTTATACATATTTATAAATTCTGCTGTCTGCCTTGTATTTAAACGTAGATTATTATTATTATTTTTTAAGATTTGCTAAGCTACTTTGCCACCAGGAAATGTTGACTGAACTCGACAATCAGGAAGGATGTTGCAGATTAACTGGATTCTCTTATTTCCACTGCAAACACAAGCAAGAGAGCCCTGTGTTGTTATGCCATCACAGAAGCACAACCAACACAAAACAATCACACAGAAGCATCGCTCTTTGTATTGGGGACAGTGTTAAAGACAGTGTTAATTAAAGACAGTGTTTTATGAATCAATTTCCCATTTTAATTCATCTTTAAAATCTAGCATCCTCATCTTTTCAGCTTGTTATTGATAACAATTGAGTTCTTGAAACACAACATTCACTTGTAGAGAATAAAGCCACAACAATTTGATTGTCTCCAAGTTGAAAGAGGTTCAGTGACAAAAGGCTTACTGATTACTTACTTCTTGGATTGTATCGTTTGATATAAGGCCCAGTAATAACATTTTCAGAACTGCAACACGTATTTACTTGCTAAGACTCAACACCGTACATTTTTTGTTAGCTGTTATATTATGAATCCTAACTGACAGAAGGTAGTTTAGTAAAACACTTTAGCTACAAGGAGATAATCCCAGACAACAAATTATCCAGTTATATGCTACTGTAGTGAGCATTACATTAAAATGTAAGGAAAACAAGCCAGTATCCCACGTCAGGGGCTATAATTCTTGATAGAGGTCTTACTCTCTGCCGGTAGCAGGCATCAGCGTTGGGGTTCAGTCCCATGAGGGCCTGCTCGTCCATGATGGCGGGGAAAGCCGACTCGCAGGCCATGTGTGGGTTAGCTTGCTTCCACTAGAGGATCTCTCCAGTCTTCTAGGCAAGCACAGGCTTCACACATCTGCCAAACACACAAAAGAACAGAGGTTTAGAATAATGTGGCCAGGAAGATCAGCGATGTGTTGTTTTATTTTGTTGCAGTGGTAGATGTACCCGAAGAACTTAAGATTATAATTATTCAACAGAGTTATTAGCATATTTGTCTGATCACTTGAACAGTTTTTTTCAATCCAAACCTTCAAGAAGAAAAACATGAGAGTGAATAACATATACTGCTATACATATACAATATTTCAGTAATGACTATGGATATTTGGATTATGTTCATTTACATTTTAAGGCATTTGGCAGAGCGACTTACAATTTTATTCACCTGAGCAATTGAAGGTCCCTGTTCAGGGGCCCAGCAGTGTACTCACAGGCAGAGGAAGGTTTTCACATTTATCTTACATTTCTAGAGAAAATTGGAGGCATGAAGATTGAGAACGTTTGCTTTTCTAGAAATGAAGGTGTCTGTGTGATCAAAAACCATTCACAATTTAAAGGAACCACTATATTAGCAACATGTGCACCTTTTAGAGCAGCACAAGTAAACAAGTATGTTGATGTTCACAAAAATGATCACTTGATCTCTGTAACTAACTATGGAGTGCTTGTTGGTGCCAGATTCTGAGTATTTCAGAAACTGCTGATCTCCTGAAAATTTCACACACAGTCTCTTCAGTTTACAAAGAATAATGCAAAGAAAACATCCTGTGAGCAGAGGAACTGCAGGCTGAAACACCTTGTTGCTGAGAGAACAGAGATAAAAAAAAAGAAATCCATCTGAGCTGACAGGAGGTCTAAATCACTCGGCACAACTGCGGGGAGCAGAAAAGCATCACTGCAATAGCAGGAGAACAAAAATCTGAGGTGATCATGAGCCCCCAAATGATGGAACCAACCCAATGTAAATCACAGTTATACTACAATTCTCTGCCACTGCTGGGCCCCTGAGCAAGGCCCTTAACCCTCAGTTGCTCAGTTGTAAGTCACTCTGGATAAGGGTGTCTGCTAAATGCAGTAAATGTAAGAGCCAATCAACTTGCAGTAGTATCTTTCTATTAGAAAAACTAAATGTCAAACCAGGGGTCAAAGAATATCAAGCACAAAAGAGACCGTGTTGGAGGCTGCTTAAAGCAAACCTCAAATCAGTGCCAAGCTGGACAGAGCTAGATGAACAAAAAAAAAACCTACTTTTTTGTAAAGTCCATGCCTCGTATTTTGTGTGAATTGAACTGAAATATGAAAATTGTTATAGCGGTCCTTCAAATAACTATAACATCTGTATTCAATGAAAATTTTGCTCTTATTCAAAATGACTAACATGTCCTTCTCTTTCTCTCATACACACAATATACATATAAGCACACACACACACACACACATATATACATATATATATATATATATATATATATATATATATATATATATATATATATATATATATATATATATATATATATGTATATATATATATATATATATATATATATATATATATATATACATACACACACACACATCTCTGCGTGTGTGTATATATATATATATATACATATATATATATATATATATATATGTATATATATATATATATACACACACACACACACATCTCTGCGTGTGTATGTGTAACATACATACATACATACATACATACATACATTATATATATATATATACATATACATACATATATATACACATACACACACACACACACACACACACACACACATGTATACATATATACATACAGTAGTGGCCTAATGGTTTGATAGTCTGACTTGTAACCCGAAGGTTGTGGGTTCGAGTCTCGGGCCGGCCACAACTGAGGTGCCCGTGAGCAAGGCACCGAACCCCCCCAACTGCTCCCCGGGCGCCGCAGCATAAATGGCTGCCCACTGCTCCGGGTGTGTGTTCACAGTGTGTGTGTTCATTGCTGTGTGTGTGCACTTTTGATGGGTTAAATTCTGAGTATGGGTCACCGTACTTAGCTGTATGTCACTTCACTGTTTTTATAAAAAAAAAATAAAAAAAAAAAATAAGAGAGAGAGAGAGAGAGATACACACACACAATGTGTATGAGTAAAGATGGGAGATTTGTATAAAAATTACAATGCTAATAATGACAGCACATTATGGACTTGTTTAAGTCTCCAAACTTGAAGTTAGTGTCTTGACTTTAACAGAACTTGACTTGGCATAATCTCAGTCTTGACTTAGATCTTACTTGTGACCTACAAAATAATGACTTGCTCCAACGAACAGAGTAAAATGCGAGAAATTCCTATGAATAAATAAATACCTGAATAAACACCTCTGATCCGTCACGGTCCCGGAGAAAGCAAGCTCAGCTGACTCTGTACGTTCTGTAGCATGATGCAACACAGCTACAACATAACCGACCAGTCTCGTGTTTACTAGCTGCAGATATCTAACCAGGGGAGAAAAAGTTCTAAAACGTCGGTTGTCAAAATGGCAGCTCGCTATGATAACATTCACCAAGTTAGTAGTCAGCCATCTAGCTAGCAGGTCACGAACAATAGTTTATCAAGCCTACATCGTGTGTAAACGTTACAGCACTACAGGGAGCGGTACCTTACCGTTATATAAGTGTGTATTGTTATTGTGTTATATTGTGGTAGCTCGAGGCCACGGTTTTAGCCGATTAGCACTGCACATCACACGCGACTCGTCTCTCACTAACGTGGCGTCTCAGAGCGCTCCATATCCGCCGACACAGACACACTCCCTACTATTGTTTATATTTACACCTAATGTAAAATGTATAAGTTAGATAATAGTTAGTAAAACGTTACGTCAACGGACGCACGCACGCGCGCGGGCTGTGGCTCTATACAAAAAAAAACAACAAAAGCCACAAAGTTCTGAATGGATTACAGAGGATATACATTTCACAAACTCCGATTTAATAAACAAAAAGTTTTGACCTTACCCTCGACTTCAGGGCTCCATTGTGTTTTTGTAACTGCCGATTTAGAATGAATTGGCAATAGTGACAAACGCGACGTCTACAGCTCGTGCGGCAACAGCGTGTCGAAACAGCAGAAGCGGAATTGCTGCTTGCGTCATCACTATGCACTCGGGTCAACAGGAAGTAGTCTCGAGCGCCACGTGACGGTTCGTTTCAAACAGACTACTTGACTCCAACGCTTTAACGTGAACTCGGGTCTGTTTTTTTTTTTTTTTAATAGAATTGCTGCATTCAACAACAAATATGAACAAATGGATTAATGCCCTGATTATTTATTTATTTTATCTGAAGAGCACAACAAACGTTTTTGTGATATCTTTTTTTTGTAATAACTAAAGATCACATTTTTTTCATGATGTTCGGATGCATCATTAATCAATCATATATACATAGAGCATCTGTTTTGATTTTTAATCAGTAATTGATTTAATGGTTAAAAAAAATTGTTTAAAACAATACCACAGCCAGCCACTAGAGGGCACAAGAGACATTTTCGCTTTAAAGTCCATCCATATAAATGATCAAATATAAATAAATGGACATCTAAATTAATTTAATTTGTAAACGAGCCTGTCTGAAAAAAAAATTGGACTATTGCCTGAAGGATCTTAGTGAAACACTGTGAGGTTAAACACACGTCACCAACAGAAAGAGCATTTCTCTATTCTCTTAAACCATTGTTGTGTCTGTTTGTACCAGGATCTTTTCCCTACTTTATGTTTTTGCAGGTTAAGTACTGTTTGATGCCCTGCAATAGATTGGGGTTCAGGTCTAAGTCCTGTGCTGTGACTAAAGCTACTGGCTTAGTGGGACAAATGGAAACAAAAAGGAAGGCAGAACAATTAAAACCTGTTATCAAATGTGAAAAGAAATTTAAATCAAGGAAACATAATTATTTTCTTCATTTTGATTATTTCATTTTCACAGGAAATGATGTAGGAAATGTGTTACCCAGATGAAGATGAGGTTCCCTTTTGAGTCTGAATCCTTTCACGGTTTCTTCCTCACATGATCTCAGCGAGATTTACTCACCACCGTCACCACTAGCTTGCTCAAAAGGGATAATTTGATACATTTATATATTAGAAATGTGTACCTGTACTATGCAATGACAATTAAATATCTATCTATCTATCTAAAAATGTACTTACTGAATTTACATATTTTTTAAAGCTCCATTTTCTGCATTGTTAAAAGTGTTATATACATACAATTGAATTGAATTTGAACACTAAACGTAAATGCTCGTGTTATACTGTTTCGACCTAGATCAGTTAACAGATTAATGACAATTAGCTGAAACGAGGAGCTGAATTATAGAGAAATGTGTAACAAAGCACGTGCCAGACTTTTAGTTGTGCATTTGGTCTTGTGTGCCCTCTACTGGACCAAGACAGAAGTTTTCATCATCATGCCAAAATTCCTTAACACTTGTTTTTAGGAGGAACACTGAGTGAGCATTTGTGCCTCAGGCATATGTTTGGCATAATCAGTGCCTCAGGCATACAACTCTGTGTGTGTGTGTGTGTGTGTGTGTGTGTGTGTGTGTGTGTGTGTGTGTGTGTGTGTGTGTGAGAGAACTCACATCATATTCATTTAGACATGTATCAGTATTCTTGGTTTTTTTTAAGGTTACAGTGACGTGACATATGGCTAAGTATGGTGACCCATACTCAGAATTTGTTCCCTGCATTTAACCCATCCAAAGTGCACACACACAGCAGTGAACACGCACACTGTGAACACACACCCGGAGCAGTGGGCAGCCATTTATGCTGCGGTGCCCGCAGATGGGGGTGGGTGGGTGGGTTTCAGTGCCTTGCTCAAAGGCACCTCAGTCGTGGCCCGAGACTCGAACCCACAACCTTAGTGTTACGAGTCAGACTCTCTAACGGAAACAAATGGAAACAAAAAGGAAGGCAGAACAATTAAAACCTGTTATCAAATGTGAAAAGAAATTTAAATCAAGGAAACATAATTATTTTCTTCATTTTGATTAGATGATTTGATTAGATGATTTGATCTAACCATTAGGCCACGACTTCTCCAGGGAAGTCACATATCCCAGGCTATTATGAGCCTGGGGTCAGAGCGCAGGGTCAGCCATCGTGCGGCGCCCCTGGAGCAGGTGAGGTTAAGGGCCTTGCTCAAGGACCAACGTAGATGTCTCTGCAGCTTGTAGGCTTGAACCCGACCTTCATGATAAAGTATCGGTGAGTAAGCTGGCATTGGAAAATCATACACGTTCAGCATTGTGTCTTTATATGACTCTTTATATTACTTCATTATATGTTTCAGTTTTTCTTCACAAACAACTGAAAATAGAGAGTGTGTTTCAACGTGATTCAGTGTTACAGGTGATTTACTAATCACCTGTTTAGAAAATGTAATATAGGATAAAATTAAATCATGAAACTAAGTATTAAAACATAGAAAATGTTAGTATAATTCCAGTATATAAAGAAAAACTTGAACATCTGCTTACAAACATCGGTCTTCTTCAGCAGTTGGCATGTTTCTCCTGCTTACATTTAAGGCATTTAGCAGATGCCCTTATCCAGAGCAACTTACATTGTTAAGGGTCCTGCTGACCCTAATTGCATTTTGATTCACAGTTTTGACAATGTATTATCAAAACCCTGGAAATAAACAATGTCAGTGAAAATAAAGCAATTTTAAGAGATGAATGAATGAGCCTGTTTTTTCTGGATCTTTTGCCAAAACTGAATCACGTCGAAACACACTGTCTATTTTCAGTTGCTTGTGAAGAAAAACTGAAACATATAATGAAGTAAAATAAAGAGTCATATAAAGACAATGCTGAACGTGTAAGATTTTCCAATGCCTGCTTACTCACCGATACTTTATCATGTAGCACAGGTCTATGATTGGAAAGTGTGAGTCCTCCTATTTCTAATGATGTGCGCCTTATTTCTGAGCAATAAATGGTTCCTGTGTTATGAAACCGAGAAGCCTGGGTGCAGAAATGCCTGCAAATTACGTTCATCGGGTTCTAAGGGTTAATCGTAATTAGAGTAATCATCAGACTGAGGTGAGCTGTGTGCCTGCTCTGTTTGGAGTGATTTTAACCAGGCTGAAAATCAAACTCAGCCCCTCTTTGTTTGTAAAGGATTTGAAGCTGGACTTGAAAATGTTGCCCTGAAAGCCAGAACCTCATGTGTGTTTTTTTTTTCTTTCTTTTTCTTTCCTGCCTCTGTGGGTATAAGCTTGTTAGTGTTTATTTAAATGGCTGGCTTTTTCATCACAATCCATGGAACCTTGTTGAAAACCAAACTGCCCACACGGCCTCATATTTTTTTGTCCAAACCGCCGCACTTCCCACAGAGCAGGCGAGTGCTGCTTCACAGGGTGTTAAAGAGATCAGGGGGCCAGGTAGAAGCGAGCGGAGTAGCTGCCTTGGCAGAATATCCAACGAATCAATAATAATCCCAGTAATTTTCATGGCTCGGGGGGTAGCCGCCCATCGAAATCGAGCAGAGGTTTCCCACGCCTGTGGCCTGATCGATTTCCCTGCTGAGAAGGTAATTGTCTGCTCCAGCTCTCCTGTACAGATCTCTCTCAGTAGATTTCTCTTTAATACTGTGAGTCATGAATCAGTCCCTCTGCAGAGAAACTACAGCAGCACTTATAAGATTAGTCACTAGTGCTGCTTTATCTTCTTTATTCATTGCTACAGTAAATCTACAGATTTAGATTTCAATTCACTTCAAACATTTGATTTGTATACACTTAATGGCTTTTCACACTAAACCCTGCTAACATCCCAGTTAGAGGAACCTTTCACACTTGCAGTGTTGTGATGCCAAGACTGTGGTATACAGTGTAAAACGGCATTGTGTTACAACGTTACGGCTGGATGCATAACAACAGACAAACAGTCAGTAGTTGACGTCTGTTAAGCATGCAGCCGTAATGATGCAACACAAGCAGCAAGCGCTTCCTATCACTTGAAAACCAGAACGTAGCAATACTTAACAAAAACGGCTCGGTCGTGAACATGATGGAAATATCGCACACTGAAAAATATTTGGATATCAATGAACGGCTGGTTAAAATGTAAAAAGACCAAAAGTAAATTGAGAAATATGTACGATACCTGCTCGAGTGCAGAACGACAGATCTGTCAATATTTTCTCACAGATGCAAAAGCGAGAGACTGTTATTTAAGAGATCTCACACTGGATTCATCCAATCCAATAATTACTTCATATCTGTTATCACTTTCTTAATAAATAGATAAAGATTACACTCTTTATATTCTTTCTCTTCCTCCCATGGTTTTGTCTGTCACAATTTCTATATATTATGATTAATAGAATTAGTATACATCGACCATTGTTGTATAGAGTCCCTTTGTGTTGTGATTCACGTTTATATATAAAATATGATCCTGCTGTGTGATTTGATGTTTTGTGTGTTATGAGATGTTTCTCTGATTCTTTGAGTTCCTATAGACGTCCTCTGATCTCTCTCATCTTCACATACAGAAGTGTCAGTCACTCAATGTTTTTTGTTTTTCACACCACTCTAGATGTTTTTGTGTGTAAGGAGATCATCAGGAGATCTGAAAATACTTTAAACAACCATGGCACAGTTACAGTCACAGAGATCAGACTTTTCTTTGTTCTGATGATCGATGTGAACGTTATATGAAATGCTTGATCTTTTTTTTTTTGACATGACTGTATTCATGCTGCAGCTACATGACTGGCTGATTAGATAAATGAGCAGGTGTTCCTACTGAAGTGGATAGTGCGTAATAAGTGTTATGTGTGTTTAGGCATGCTGAGTGTCAATGTCAAGTGGCATGAATTTTTTTTAAATTATATTTCCATTATCTGTGTCTGATTTTAGTTATATGTAGCTCCTAATAATTTACTGGTAGATATTAATTTAATCTTTGTTCTACAAGGAAGAGAAGTGGGCTTACTGAATGTCTACAATGGATCTCTTTGCTTACTGTTTTCTGCTTATCTGTCTGCCTATTTTCTATTGGACAAAAACCTATCTATCTATCTATCTATCTATCTATCTATCTATCTATCTATCTATCTATCTATCTATCTATCTATCTATCTATCTATCTATCTATCTATCTATCTTCTAGATTATTTGCTATTATCAGTGCAGCATGTCTCTATATATTTAGCAATTTTCGAAACAAAAATCTGAAATAAATAAATAATCTAATATTATTTAAAAGTTATCCAAATTCTAAATCTATCTACTTCAAATTTGGGTATCATTCTTGTTTCTCATCAGGAGGTGTCTGCTCATACAGATGTAATAATAATAATAATAATAATAATAATAATAATAATAATAATAATAATAACTCAACATTCTGGTCAACTTTATTCTCATAGGCTAAAAAAAACTAATAGCCAGCTAATATCAGGCTCTTGTGTAAAGCACTAGCAGGAGATTTATTTACAACTTACATCATTTTTGACGTCTTTGACACGACTTGTTCTATCTTTTGTGTGTACACTATATTTCCCACGTCTCACAGATCTCCCTCGATCTCCACAGGCCCTCCGACGAGGATGCCGTCTCACACCACAGACACTTCTGGTATACACAATGAAATCACTTTTGCTTTTGATGTGAAACTAAATATGTATACGTTAACCACATATACTGTAATTAATTCTCTTCAATTAATATTAATAATATTTTCTCTTCAATCTGTGGTCAGAGGAAACAGTCAGCTATGTTGCATCACCCAAGCGCAGACCTTATGAGTCGATAGCCTTGTTATGCAGGTTTTCCCAGAACGCCAGCATTGGGAAACAGAATTTATGGGGCATTTACAATCAATTTAAACAAATGAATTATTTTCTGTCCACAAGCCTGATATAAAATTAGTCAGGATCATTGGTTTTCAGTGCTTCGCATTTTGTTTTTTGATTGTTGCAGACATTAAAATGCTTGATTTTGCAGTGGATTCTTTCCAAATACGTGATACTAGTGAAAACACATAATTCGTTATGACTTTCTATGTCTCTGTTTTTTTACTCATATTCCACACACGTGAACAGAAGAGGCTGAATATGTGTTGTGAGGACATCATATGATGCGTCTTGGTCTGGATCTCTCGAAAATCTTCTGTAATTTTTAAAAATTTCAAGCTTCTTTGGATATCGCAGATATCAAAAGGTCAAAGTTCTAACAAAAGCCAATAATAATCTATTGAAGGTCAAAGGAATAAAGTTGTTGCATTTACACTACATGTTATGGCCACTTTATGCTTCACTGGAACTAAGAGGCTCAACCTCAACCCCTGTTCTAACATGACAATGCCTCTGTTAACAAAGCCTTGAACATGAACTGGAACACCAACTGAGCCCCAGGCTTCCTAACACTTACAACATCAGAGTCTGATATCACTAATGCTCTTGTAGCTGAATAATCACTAATCCCCACAACCACACTCCAACATCTAGCGGAAAGAGGGAATTCATGTGTAAAGACATTCAACAAGCACATATGGTTAAGTATGATAATCAGGGGTACACATACTTTTGGCCTTGTTATTGTAAATATATTGATAGTTTGTGCAATCCTGCAGGAATGTGTGTGTGTGTGTGTGTGTGTGTGTGTGTGTGTGTGTGTGTGTGTGTGTGTGTGTGTGTGTGTGTGTGTGTGTGTGTGTCTGTGTCTGTGTGTCTGTGTGTGTGTGTGTGTATGAGTGAGCACTGCCAGAAGAAAAAACAGTATAACGCTGCTCTGTGTTGATCGTACATGGTACTTAATACACCTCCGCTGTTTTTATCAGGTCGTGGGGTCCATTCACCTCACACAAACTTTTCTTTCCACTTCACTTCTCACACACACCCACTTTGCTTCCTCAAGCGCATATTTTCATGCAGCTCGAGACAGCGGTAGAGACAAGCAGTCTGGCGATAGGGTGGATGGAAGAAGAACTGTAACCCAAGCTCGGGTCTTCAATTCGGGTCACTTATCTCTTATCTCTGTTTAATTCTTACCCCATAAACTTTGTGTTTTGTAGGATAACAGCTCTTTATGTTCATTAAATTATGTAAACTATGCATTTTTAGCTTTGGCACTAAATGTCAATTAACCACATGTATACATTTCTTAACCACTTGTGTACACTTCAAGTTCTCTCACATAAATAGGTCTTTGGTTCCAAGCTTTATGTGGATAAATGATCAAATTTGAAGGCGAGAATTGTAAATTGCCCTGTAACTTTTATGGTTTTACACACACACACACACACACACACACACACACACACACACACACACACACACACACACACACACACACACAAACAGAGGACAGGACTCAGAGCAATGCGTGGTGACTGTCAGATGTTTAATCCATTCAATACAGGATTGTTTAGTCAGTGCAAGTGCCAAGGAACATGAGTTCAGTGAAGAGCATGTGTGCTGTTTATGTACAACTTTTACATGTTCTGTGTAAATGAAAATAAATCATATACATTAGTGTTCTTTAGGACTGAATATGTGGATGACATGTTGGGACATCCAGGTCAGCAGCAAAGAAAAAAAAACAAACAAACAAAAACAACAACAACAGAATGCCAAAGCAAGAAGAAAAACAACTAAAAAAAAGAGAGAATTGTTTAAAAAATATTTAAAAAAGAGGAAGGCTGTTGTTTTCTTCATTCAAATAACCACAAAATAAGTCAATTAATGGCATTACTTGTATCTAGATTTATATTTATATATCTAAAGTGCAATATGGTACAAAAATATAAAAGGTCAGCAGCACCTTGATACCTTTACAAAATAAATACACCATTCAAACAAAATAAATTACTGCAAATCTGACATTGATAATTGGTATAGTCATAGAAAAAAAGAATAAAGCAAAGTATTCACAAAGATGAAAATCTATAGCCCCACAGAGCAATGGGATAATGTTCATCATTATCTTTATTACTCATTTATCACTAATTGAAAATATTTACATACAATAAATATATATATATTTTTTGCTAGCCACTCTTCCGACTCTCACCATTACAGTGAGTACTGCAACATGAGCATTTTGGTGTCCACGTATAATGTACAATGTCCTTAGGAATCTGAAAGACAGAGCAGAAAGAGAATGAGGTCAGTGTCAGAGCTTCAGAGTTTCAGAGACATTGAAGTCTTCAGCTAGATACAGATCACAAACAGTTTTGAGCAGGTCTTTTGTTGTTTTATGTCTATATGTGATTGGTATATTGACAAGTTCTAAGTTTTCTAAGCAGCCTGTGTAGATTTCTCAGGGTGTCAACATCTGTACAGGTGTTTGCAATTATGCAAAGGAGGCGTGAAAAGTCTGAGTGATCCCGAACCTTCCAGTCAACATCAAACAGTGTGCAGTTCCTCCATGCGGAAGCATGGAAATGAAAGTGTAGAACTATTGCCAAACTCTCTCTCTCTCTCTCTCTCTCTCTCTCTCTCTCTCTCTCTCTCTCTCTCTCTCTCTCTCTCTCTCTCTCTCTCTCTCTCTCTCTCTCTCTCTCTCTCTCTGTGTGTGTGTGTGTGTGTGTGTGTGTGTGTGTGTGTGTGTGTGTGTGTGTGTGTGTGTGTGTATAGACTTGGAGGCCAAAGCTGTAGACCTCAACCAAACACCAGCGGTATTCATACTCAAATGACCCATTTTCAGTTTATACTATAATTATCACCATTAATGAATTCAATTAACTAAATAAAATTAAATGTATGCATTTACATCCTTGGCATTGAAACAAAACATTTGTCATTGTCTTTTTATATGAATGATTTTGGGAAACTGAAGCAAAATGATGAATTTAGTCCTTGTAATCCTCATCTCTTATTTGATCCCTGAGTGAGGTCAAACACCTTGACTATTGTGACATTTAATTAAAACATCATAATATATTTTACATTTATTTATAGAGTTAGTTAACTTAGTTCTAGCCACGTGCACTCATGTCAAGCTTGAAATAGAATTCAAGGTTTCAGATCATTTTGCTCGTTTTAATTTTATTATTAAGTGAGAAGCAAAATGACCTGTGAAAAGAATAAGAAAGTTCTAGAAATAAATAGTAATATATTCAGTTGACTGTAATCTAGTAATAGGAAATACTAGACGCTGTTGACTTTATTCAAGAGGTTTTGACTTACTATGATGTAAGTTCTTACACCTACACACACACACACACACACACACACACACACACACACACACACACACACACACACACACACACACAGGGCACTATATACAGTACACTCAGTCTTACCGTTGTCAGAGACTGACAGTGTTCTAGTGCACCGTTGCTCGCTGGACCATGTGTATTCGCTGCTCAAGGTGGAAGCCATTGTCTGGTTCGATTGTCGTTGGCCTTTTCAGCGAACGGGTTCTCCGTTTCCTCTTCTCTCCTTCTCTTCGCTTGCCTGCTTTTCCTTTCTTCTTCTTCTTCATCCCGACTTTGGGAGCTCCATCTTTGTATATCTGTGACTTGTTGGTCTCCTGTGGTAGGTTCGTGCCCTCCTCGTCTTCTGGGCTGAAGCTGATTGGCAGGTTCTTGGTGCCACCAGCAGGCTTAGGGTTAGCTGTGCCTGGGCTCAGACTGATGCCCATGCCCACTCCTATGGGAACTCCGACACTGATTGTTCCACCTCCACCACTGACTCCGCCACGCTGCTGCACTTCACGGAGCTCGGCTGTGTGCACTTCATGCAGTAACTCCTGCAGCCACATGCGCCGCTTAAAGTCCTGCAGCGTTCGGCCTTTGTCGTGCATCAGCTGGGCATGTGTCACTGACCGTTTCCTGAGAGAGAGAAGGAGAAAAAATAGAGAGAAAAGGAGCGAAAATGAAATAACTTCTTACTTTCACCTCAAGTAATAACTACAGTATATAAACGTCCTCTTGAGGGCATTTTAAATGAAAGGATGGAAATACCATGCCACCTTGTTACACTCAGCTCTGTAGAATATGCAATATATTATATATAAAACATGTTACAATCCTGTTCACTACAGAAACTGAGCCAAGCAGTTCATAACGTCATTTCGTTGGAGAGTCATTTTACTATCCAGCTTTAAAGAGTCATTTTGACTCGACGTGGTTTTGTTTGCAATTCTACATGGATTTATTTTGCAGTGATCCATGACATGTAAGCAAATGAAATGTGTGTGTCTGTGTGTGTGTCTGGTTTTAATCATTATAATCATAATCCAAACCCCAAATCCAACCCACAACATGGTGCATTTTAACTCGAATCCCACACTGAGTACTAACACTGTGCCAAATCGGCTCTCTCTTCGTTCCGGCCCTTGTGAAACTCGGTCCTTGGCCTTGGGCCTTGTTCGGTCTTTCCCCAAAAGACTCAACAGTTCCAGATCCCTTCATCTAACCATAATAAATCACTAAGTGATGATGTGAAACACCTTCATATAACGCGCTGTCCCGTATAAGGACCTGCTGGGGGTTTGGAGGTTTTTAACTGTTTTGAGGCACCATGAACATAGTAAACTCAGAATTTTAAACATAGTACATCAGAGCTGTCTCGAGCTGCACATTCCTGCGCAATGGCAAAAGCCAATAATCACACTGAAATTTCTTGTTTAGCATTAATTCTAATTTACGCTCTAATTGCGTCTCACTTAAAACAGTTCCCAAGTCCAGGTGCCTGTACCTTTGACATTTGCTTTTGCAGTTGAAAAAGATCTCTGCTATCGTCTGCACTTTTGGATACTAGGCACACGGTCCAAATGTCTTGAAACAATTACACATATCACAGAGCTGGTGCTTTCAATGTGCCAAAGTAAAGCATAATTCGGGGCTATTTCAAAATATTCACTTTTTCGTTTGAGAGAGAGAGCGGCGGTGGGTCTGACACCCGCAGCTCTCCTGCAGCTGTAGGCGGCAGGCATGGAGCAGAGTCACCAGCAGGTGGCGGTAAAGTAACAACTCAACTAATACACGGAAAAACGGACTGGTCATATCAGGACAATTTCAGTCATGTCTTAGCACAGTCCAAAAGAAACAAACACTGTAGGAACATTCCTCTTTTATACCTGTTCAGCCTTTTTTATTTGGTCTTATCCCATAAACATCTAACACTTCGGACCATCAGTTGGCCAATGAATCCTAAGTGGCTCCTTATTCCATCACACGGTCACACTACATAGTGTATTCAACAAACCCGCTGTGAAATGATGGCTTGTCACATACATACACAACCATACACAATGCTTTTTTCATAAAAAATAGAATACAACAGATTAAAAATTAAAATAGCTATTTAACTATACAGGCAGAAAAGGGAAAATATTTAGAACATATATAGAAAAATATTATATACGAATGCATATCGGTGGTAGAAACAGTATGAGGATTTTGAATAAAGTGCAAATGTGAAGTATGTATTAGAAATTACAGAGGCGTAAATATGGCTTATTTCCACACTAATCTGTTAAACGGATCTTGTAGCGAATTATTCGCCAGGCGTCTTTTAGCTGAGTTTCCCCTTCTTTGGAAAAAAACAGTTTATCATCCTCAACACGTGTCCTAAATAGTTTATGAGAGAGAACTTTCCTGAAATCATTAAGCACTACACAACACACACACCACACACGCACACACCACACACACACACACACACACACACACACACACACACACACACACACACACACACACACACACACACACACACATACATACACACACACACTACACACACACACACACACACACACACACAAACACATGAAGATACATGAATGAAATGACACGTTTTCTTCTCTACCATAAAATATCCATCACAATTTTGGATACTCGATATTGAACAGGAACGAGAGCAGACAAGACTGAGGGCTGCACTAAAGACCGTGCAGAGAGAAAGTGTGTGTGGATGTAATGTATAAAAGCACAGAGTCAGCTCTCCATGCACTGTTATCATGCCATCCCTTAGCCCATGGATATTGTGAATCTGTATGTGAGTGAGCTCAGAGGAGAAAACGTCAAATAAATGAGCTCCACTTATTTCTTTAGTGCATTAGAAATGTGCTTTTAAACAAACAATCTGTTCTAACATCATTTTACACTCGAATTTACATTTTCAGCATGTGGCAGACAGACCTTATTCAGAGACATTCTGATTGTCTGAAAGTAATTGCTCAGAGCTTCGCTTTGTTCAGCTTTGTGAAGCTTTAGACTCGGGTAGCTGTGCTAATTGAAATAAATAGACTTTGTTACAATAAATATTCTAAGCACAACATATTTTTCTATTTAATCTACCATTTTTTAAAAACTTGAACAGGAGTCTCACATCATGTGCCTCAGCAAAATCAGTAGGGTAAAAAGTCTTCACTTGTAAGCTGTCAAAATTTTATTTATTTATTTTTTGCTCCACATTAAGATATGACGATGTTTATCTGTGTGTGTTTTTTTTTTTTTTAAATTGAGCACTTGTGGGAGTGCTCTGTAACGAAAGTCTTTCTGCCGCATGTGTGTTTGATCTTCTTTGGCTGACTTGACTTGGGACGAGGCCAGTTTAAACTCCAGTAGGAGGCATTGTGCTCAATGGCAGATTGTCAACTCTGCCTGCTTGTCAGCATAAGCTTGTTATATACAGTAAACGCCCTTTTGGATGTTTTTTTTGAGACCCTACAATGATAAAAGATCTTGAGTGGATCCTGATGAAAGACTTCTCTGTTCTCATTCAGCTGCCTCTACATGATACTTTAATATCCTCCATTCTGGCCAGAGTTTAGTCTATTAGAGATTGTTATCAGGACGAAAATTGGATAAGTCTGCATTGGTACAAGATCTGACATTTTGCTAAAAAAAGATTGTCCTGGCTGTGATTATTGCTGATTAATGAATCAGAGCAGGAACTGTATATGGTGTGTTTTCAGTCTGTGTAGGTGGCGGAGTAACGAGAATAGTCTGACTATTAGTCTACCAGGTCAAAGGTGAAATGACGCATCGTGGTCTTTGGCAACGAGACATGCATCATTAAAGAGAGCCGTGAATGGCCAAGCCCGTCTTATCCAGCAAGCAGTCACCACCTTCCACAAGTAACAAACAAACACACTTGGAACTTGCTTGTATGAGAGTAGAGACCACACACACACAGACATATGAATCAGCCCAGAGCTCGATCCTGCATCAACACGACAGCTCCAACAGATCCTCCCTGTAATGCTAAAACTATGAAAACGAGCTCAGTCAGTACGCGAAGCGGATTTTAGACAGCAGCAGTTGCACAGTTTGCTTGAGAGTCTATGCTCCTTCATGCAGAAACTCGACTGTACCATCCCAACAAATACACTCCGTATCAAAAAGGAAATTTGTCTGTGTATTTGTCTTGTAACATCATTTATAAAATGAGTTTGTTACATTAATATTAAAATACTTTCAGTATAAGCAAAACTCAGGAAAACAGGATGAGTGATGAACTCACGCAAAGACAAACATCTCTCTCTCTCTCTCTTGCTCTCTCACTCGTTAAGCACACACATTTGATTTTCGACCAAATACATGAATCATGACCTATACACACTGTCTCTCTCTCTCTCTCTCTCTCTCACACACACACACACACACACACCCTCATTCTGTTTCTCTCAAACGCTTCATTAAAAGCTGATTGGAAGGTTAAGCCACCATAGGCAGGGCCAAGGAGTGCACAAGCATTATGGGAGATTAGCCTTCCAAAGCAAATGGCTCTCCAGAACTATGTTTTGCATCCTGGGCTCTGGTCAGGGTTGCGCCGGACATGAAAGCACATTTCTTCGGCTCGGTATAATGTACTCCAGCAGGAGAGTGCGTTTAGCTTGGGTCGCAGCCTAGTCCACCATCAGCACTCTCAACTCTCTCTCTCTCTCTCTTTTACTCCTCACCTCTGCTGCTCCTTCCTCTCTGTAAGCCCCCTCTCTATCAGACAGCGGGCCCCTTGTGGCGCAGGCTAGAGGAGGGTAGGCCTGCCGGAGAAACGGATGGCAGTAGGCGACTGACATGGTAAGAAATTAAGTCATGGCCCAACAAGCTGAGAAGGGAGTGATCTGAGAAGGCGGGAAAGGTGGAGAGGTGGAGGGTGTCAGAGCGCTCCATCGGAGCGAGTGTTCACCCCCCTCTAAGTAAACACACAGGTGGGCGCTAGCAATGAAAACATTTCCTAGCACGATCTCCAAATGAACACATTTTCCATCCTTGTACAGCCACCCACCTCACTCTCCTACTGTTTGACAGGTGATATAAGTAAAAGTAGCACAAGTTGCATTAACAACTTTTTTTTTACTAATTTATTATTTATAAATGCTTTCACATGGACACCTAAAGATGGATGGAAGATTCTCTCTCTCTATCTCTCTCTCTAGCTTTTATATACACACACACATGCACACACTGCATCGAGTTTTAAAAGTGCATTGACTTACATTCTGTTGCAGAGGGCGTCCATGGGCCTGCCGTAGTGCGGCACAGGAGAGCACAATAAAAACACCGCCAAACACCACCGCTGCAGTATCCTCCGTGAACACAACATCGTTGTAATCTACAAAAAAAACCCCACAAAACAAACACACACACACACACACAAACACATGAGATAAAGTTTGGAGTCCACGTGCTGGAAGACACATCATTTCTCAGTATCTGAATCATCTGTAAACTTGGCACGGTAAACGGAAATGTAAGTTCTGGCGATGGTTGTTCATTGTGTAGCTATATTGGGTGTATAAATGCAAACAGACAATGGAAGAATTTATTTTAAACCACAAAATAAATGTCTGTCCTCTTTTCCTGAGAATGAGTTGAGTAGAAAATGCTGAAAGGCTACAGGACGTGTTTTAACTCAAACCAGTTCATCATGCTTCAGAAAAAAAATTCCAGCAAGTCCTCTAGGCCACAACAAAACAGTAAAACCCTCAGCTGAGAGACAATACACACACACACACACACACACACACACACACACACACACACACACACACACACACACACACACACACACATATACACATATACACATACACATAGAACTTACTCTCCAACAACGATGTCTTTTTCTCAGACTGGCTTCTGTCCTCTCAGTACTTATAGACTGACAAAGTTTTAGTGTCCAAACTGCTATGAAACAAAACCAAACAACAACCAAGCACCAAACAATCAGTGCCCCCAAGATGCAGATTTCCTTTCGTTTAAATCTTTCACCAAATCAGCTCTTCAACATGTTTCTCTTCCCTACAAAAAAATAAAAAAAATTCGTCTTCTCTCTTCTGATCTCCACCGAACTCATTTAAAGTTTCTGAATCAATCAGAACTGAGGCAAAAGCAATCCAGAAAGTTCTACTTCATGTAAGGTGTGTGTATTTGTTCTCCAGGTGATCTGAGCAAGGCAGCGTCTCTTCTTCTTATGCTGCCTGAGGCTGTGCTTCAGCCTGTTATAGAGGAGGCTGTGGACCAGCGCAGTGATGGGAAAGTTTAAGCACAACTGTCTGAGTGCAGGTTGAGGGAGTGAAGGAGGGGAGAGAGAGAGAGAGAGAGAGAGAGAGAGAGAGAGAGAGAGAGAGAGAGAGAGAGAGAGGGAGAGAGAGAGAGAGAGAGTGAGGGAGGGAGGAAAGACAGAGAGAAAAGGGGGGGTGGAAAGGAAGAGAGGAGGAGTGGGAGGGGAGGTTATGACTCGGGGAGCCCTCACAAAGAGTCAATCCTTGTGTAGTAGTGAGTATGAATATATGTGTGTGTGTGTGTGTGTGTGTGTGTGTGTGTGTGTGTGTGTGTGTGTGTGTGTGTGTGTGTGTGTGTGTGTGTTGTAGGAAGAAGAAGAAGCAGAACAAGAAGAAAGAGAGGCCAGATGTGGCAAGAAGGTGGCGCCCAAGGAACGTTTCAGCTAGATGAAGAGCCCTATCTGTACATGAGTGCGTGTGTGAATAATGATTAAATAGGAAGGCGTGAGATGCTGACATATCAGCCAGACGTGCTCACTGGATTTCTGAAGACACACAAAGGAAATTCACAGCATTCTTTACACCCCAAAGAGCCAATTAAGAGCATGTGATAAACGGTGGAAGCAGCCCAGAGACATGGCAGAGCTCATTAGAAACTAGCGTGTTGGGCTTGTTGGGTTGTATTTCTTTATGCAAGCCAGTGACTTATACGACGGACCAGAGAGCTATTAACCATGTGATATTTCTTTGGCACATATGTTCAAGCCGTTTTTGTGCCTCATTTCAGGATGAGGTATGAATTAGCGACCTGGAGGAGGAACTGTTACAGTGTACAGTGGATCCCAGAGACACACAGATGAACATTTTCTACCATTATTTATAGTTTAAAATCTTCGACTGGGACACGGGACATAGAGGCTGCTTGAATGTTCAACATCTATCTATCTATCTATCTATCTATCTATCTATCTATCTATCTATCTATCTATCTATCTATCTATCTATCTATCTATCTATCTATCTATCTATCTATCCATCCATCCATCCATCCATCCATCCATCCATCCATCCATCCATCCATCCATCTATCTATCTATCTATCTATCTATCTATCTATCTATCTATCTATCTATCTATCTATCTATCTATCTATCTATCTATCTATCACACACAATGAACCCAAACTAACTTGAAATGAGTAAAGACTTAAACTAGAAATTAGTTTAATAATCTCGTATTGCGTTTATTTCAGTCATGTAATACGGACTACATTTAACATCATTTCATTTGCTAAGATTCAATTTTTTCCTTCTTCTTACATCTTTTTCTCAGTTTCGGTAGCAGAAAAGTCTTGTACATGTGTGCCTCTTTCCCAGCAGTTAGAGATATCTTCGAACCAGTATGTCTTTCCACTAGCATAAGCAGCGAGTATTAGCCTGCTCAATTATGCAGACTTTAATCTCAAACCTCTTTTTGTCTTTTGTAACTAATTCTGGTGACATTTTCTGATGTTAAACAAGCAAACATGAGTTTTGCTTTTTAGTCAGAGGTCAGAAATGACAACCCAAATCCACAACCTCTTCCTACAGGACTGTGATGTAAAAATCAGCAGAGACAAAAAATGTGTCATCAGAGCAGTCATCCGTGGATAGCTTCATTTATAGCGACCCACACAGCTTCATACATTTGGCTTGAACCCCCACGTAGTAAATTGTTACAGTGAGCTGGACACGCAACTTTGAATTTGGAGCCTGTTTATAGGAAACATTCCTGCCTCTCACTGTAACTCTGCTGGAGAGATACCTAAGTGCTCTCTTGAGGAAATCTGGCTCTTGAACTGTCTTTAATACAAAAAGGGACATTTCAAAGCCCCTAAATGCTGCTATGCATGAGGGAAATGTTTCTGTACTTCACGGTACCAACAATCATTCTTCCCATGATTGCACCCATTTCCTGCATTTCGTAGAAAAACTCCCCAAAAGAAATAAAAACTGGGGCTATACCCAGCATCCTTCTATTTCGTTCTATTCCCTCTTTTCCCTCTTCTGCTCAGAAGGGTAGAAATAACCGATCTTACCCGCCCATCATCCAGCAGTGCTCAGCGCTCATCCAGGATTAGAGCATTGCCTCCTTATGAATGTTTGGCGCATGTTCTGGAGCGCATCCAGGACTCTCCAAAAGCAAAATAGTCCTCAAAACAGCTCTGATGTGCCATGAAAAAAGTCCATGACTGCAGTGTAAAAGCCTTTGCTCAGGGATTTTCATGATTGTCGGGTAGCACCAATACCCTTGTGCCAATGCAAACCTTTTTTACATCTAAAAAAAAATGATTTAATTTAAAAGACTTTCCAGTTCATTACACTTCTCGAGATGTAAACTTTGTTATAATGCTATCATAATCAATGAATTCCGTGATAATTGCATGTCGCTGAGTTAAGCCCATCTAACTGTTATTCAGTCCTGTCCTATTTTTTCCAGAAACGTGAGACACTGTTTGATGATCTACAGATTGTTAAACCCGTGTCCATTGATTTTTCATGGAGCACATTTGTGTGAGCATCCCACCCACAGACACATCAAGGGAATTCTAGGAATTCCTCTAAGCTGGACTTGTCAGCGCACACAGCAGACATGCTCATTCAGCACTGCCATAGGCGCCTTTAAACCATTAGAGAGGCTTCAGTCACACACTTACAGTGCTGGGAGAAGTGATGTTTGTTTTTTAGCAAAGATCTGATGCTACGTTCATACATACAGTGATTTTAGTACTGGTTTACTGGTAACTGGTTGCCATAGTAACATTGTTTATCAGTGGGTTATGTCGCTAAAATAAAACTTTCTGGATGGAAATTTGGTGTTTGTGTACAGTATAAAATCCAGCAGTGTTCTCCCGCACCCCTTGTCACCGATCGGTGCGCTCTTTTGTCTTCATTCTCATCGGTAGTCTCTGCACCAAGACGCTCCGTATTTGCATACAACTTTGTCACATTGTTGGTCACGTCCACATCTACTTCCCAACAGTCACTCTTAGCTTTGTCATTGCCAGTCGATTTTTTTAAGTAATACCAAATAACAAATATTTAATTTATAATTTCTCTTCTCTGTGGTATTTGGTGAGCTTATTGTACACGTATGTCTTGTGCTGCTCTTGTGTTAAGTCTCTCTGTGCTCCCTGTTTCTCTTGTTTATGGCTGTGACATCAAATTTCAAGATTTACAAAGTACTCTAATCAATCTCATGTACAATATTATACTCCACTCTAATCTTATCCACTGTACCTCACTTTAATCTACCATAATCTAATTCACTCTATCTAATATAATCTGCTTTACTGTAATCCAATGTAATCTAATACTTCACCTCACCGTACTCTACTATAATTTATTCTAATCAACTCTACTCAATTATATTTTTTCTATTCAATTCTAATTCTACTACTCTAATTTCCTTTAATGTACTCTACAATAATTTACTCTAATCTTTTTTATTCTATTCATTTTTAATATAATCTTCTCTACTTCATCCAAATCTAATTTTTACACTATACTCTAATCTGCTCTACTTTTAATGTACACTTCTTTACTCTAAAATATTCTAATCTTCTCTATTTTCATCTAATCTACTTTAATGTGCTCTATAATACTTTATGCTACTCTGTTGTAATTTAATCAAACTCTACTCTACACTTTGTTTGTTTACTGCTGTAAGAGATGTATTTGTAATTGCACACTCCCTAATCAAGTCCTTGCTTCAGGCGTTAAAATATGTTGTGAGCTCCAGCTTTTAAGATTATGATTCACGTGCACTGGTCCATGTGGAGTCACTTTTTAGCTCCTTACAAATGCATTTTACGAAATTACAGCCACTAGCTTCTGGACAACATGTGCACTGTTTATTTATTTATTTATTTATTTATTTATTTATTTATTTATTTATTTATTTATTTATTTATTTATTTGTTTGTTTGTTTGTTTGTTTGTTTGTTTATCTATCTGTCTATCTATCTATCTATCTATCTATCTATCTATCTATCTATCTATCTATCTATCTATCTATCTATCTATCTATCTATTTATGTAGTTTTCAATGCACCAACCTAATTTTTTTTTACACACTCACTCATTAGTGCTTAATAGCAAACAGACTGCCTTCCTAACCAAGAAGCTCTTTTAATTAAAGACTCTTGTTTTCTTGATAAACTATTTGCCCCTAAGGAAAGCAGCAGAGTGCAAATTAGTGTGTCTCTGGCATTTTATGACCTCTTTCCTCCTGTAGCAGGTTTCCTTTATGATATTTTTGTGTTGACCTACTTGATCTTCTTAAACTCATCGTGTTACTTCCAACCTGTTCCACACTTTTCACATTTGCTAGAAGGAAAAAAAAATACTAACTCGAGGTCACTCGAAAGACTCCATTACCTTCAAATAAACAGATTAAAAAAGGGGGGAAAAAACAACAAACTAGAACAAAGCCAGGAAATCTGTTTCTAAAGATCTGCTTTTAATCCACAAACCTTTTAATCCACATCAACATTTTCTATTTTTAATCCATTTCTAAGAAAAATAAATGAGCAAAAACAAAAACATCATGGCTGCTGGAAAATCTCTTAAATATAGTCAAATGTATTTGTTATTTCTTTGTAAGATTTATATTAATCAAAAATAAGATTATTAAGCATATTTTTAGTAATTATATATTTTTTTTATTATTTATGCTTGAAATGGTCACATTCAGACTATTTTGCATTTTTATTTCTAGAAAGAAGAAAAAAAAACTAGCCTGGAAAAACTAGGTAGATCTGATTATAGTCAACATATTTTCTCTTGAAAACATTGTTACTGTGCTGCACTGTGTCCTGCTAATGAAGAGAAGATTTTAATTATTTAGTTTACATTTAATATTTAAAATGTGCTTTTTATCAAGATATTTGTTCATTTTGCTGTTGTCTTTATTGTTGCTGTTGTTATTGTTATTACCGCTGTTGTAATTGTTGTTTCTGTTGTTATTTTTGTTATTGCTGTTAGTGTTATTAATGCTGTTGTAGCTGTTCTTTTTGCTGTTGTAGTGGTTTCTGTTGTTATTGTTATTACCGCTGTTATAATTGTTGTTGGTTTTATGTTGCTTTTATTATTGTTCTAGTTGCTGATGTAGTTGTTAATGTTGATGTAATTATTATTGTTGCTGTTGTTATTGTTTTTATTGTAACCATTGCTGTTGTTATTGTTATTGCTGTATGTTATTGTTGATGTTGATATTGTTACAGTTGCTGTTGTTTTTGTTATTGCTGCTGTTGTAGTTGTTATTGTTGATGTTGCCAGTGCTTTTGCTATTGTTATTGTTTTTTTTTTTGTGGCTACTTTATTCTCACTGAATTTTCATACAACTGGAGTATAAGCACGTTTATCTTGTCTAGCGGTCCATCTAGTATATCTGTTTATTCTTGCACATATGTCTACCTCAGTATGTTTGTCCCATTGTATTGTACTGTATTGAATCCCCACTCCACTCTGCACTTTTCTATTACTCAGTTTTATGTATATTATCTTATTATTCATTTTTTGGTATCCCTGGTGTATGTTTTGTATCCTTGCTGTATTATTCATTCTAGTCAGTCCAAGGAGACACGGGGCACAAGGTGGTGAAAACACTATGGACAATTTAGTGATGCCCATCAGCCCACAATGCATGCACAAAGTAATCGAACCCCCAACCCCAGAAGCATGACACAACATTACAACACCACAGAAAGATATTTATCCACAATTGAAATGATATGAAATCCAGCACCAGTCTGAATCTCAACCCTGTAGATCAGCTGTGTCTACCTTCAGGGAACTTCAGTAGATGATACATGACCGCATGATACATCATGTTATCATTTATGTGGTTGCATTTGTTTATCTTAACAACAACGCTAAGATTTCACCCCAACAAAGAAAAAAAATCTCATATTGAACTAGTCTAACATAGCTATATGTGACAGAGAAAGAAAGGGGGAAAGAGTAGAAAAGAAAATCTACAAGAAATATCTACATTCAATTTCTAATGTCTCGCTGAGTGTGGTTTGAGTAACAGACTAGAGCAGCACATAGGATCTGAAGCGAGTAGACACACTCTGCACTCAATTAGAGAGGACCAGAGCTGCCTTTCAGCACACTCTACATAAGAGAGGAATTCAGTCTGGACTGGAGCATGAATAATGACTTTTTGCTGCTCACTGACATGATATGAAGCCCCTGCTTGGCCTCATCACTGACAGATCAGACATGGAAACCTGTTGATTTAGGATCATCACTATCGCAACTGCGTTCAAACACTGAACAACAAAATCTTCTGAAACAATTGAAATTGGCAGAGAGAGAGAGAGAGAGAGAGAGAGAGAGAGAGAGAGAGAGAGAGAGAGAGAGAGAATCTTTCCTCAGCTCACTGATTAACAAGATTCTCTTAGACAAAATCACAGATGGAATCATTGTAATGTTCAAAGAATTTAGTATTAACACTCACTTTCATGGTAAAAGGAAAAACAAATACATCTAACATCTGAAAACTTTTGTTTGTTTGGGAAGCAAACAGATAAGTCCTGTGAACCCTGCACACACCTTAAACACAACAGCAGTCACAAAACACCAGTCATAAACACAGGTACTGTATCTCCTCCTTCATCACATAACTGATACTGTATCTAATATTAAAGATTCACAGCCTCAAGGAAGATTCCTAGATTATAGGAAGATTCTTATACTCACTGTAGTGATGAAGAACAGATGCTTCTCCTCGAAAAATGGCTTAGCAATCCAGACGGATAGTTTCTGTGTTTGTTAGAGGGGAAAATGCCCCGATGGAGTTTTTTTATTTTCTTGTTTCTCGCAGTTGCCTTCTCAAAGATGAGGAAGATGTGACAGTTTTAAGTTCTATAGAGGATTCTTCCTCTGAGAACTTCCAAGATGAATTTTCAATATAGGAATATATATACAGGGTTAAGCCCCACTGCTGACATCATTATGAAATCACTGAGTCACAGGAATACTAAAAAAAAGCCATACTACAATTAGAGGATGCTCTTACTCACGCACACTACTTTGCCTCAAGACACACACACACACACACACACACACACACACACACACACACACACACACACACACACACACACACACACACACATATACTGTATATATAAATATATAAAAATTTATGCTCTGTAAAGCTGCTTTGAGACAATGTCTATTGTAAACAGCGCTATACAAATAAACTTTAATTGAATTGAATTGAAAAAAATTTTGGTGCTTGGTTTGTAATATTATAGTAATAAGCATATAAAAAGCAAATACTGTAAATGATATTCAAGATATGTTCATGTGCAAAGATAACTTGTTTCCTGTAAAAATTGTGTCTTTTTCCCATTTTTAAAACAGACAGACAGAAACTGCATCGGTATATTTTAATGTGTTTCATACCACACGCATAGAGACACCCACCCACCCCCCCACACACACACACACATACACACCAATGTATATTATACACGCGCACACAAAAGCAAAAATGCACTTTGGTTGGTCTTTGTATTTGTATTTTGCATTTAATTTCTCTTCTGTAAATATTGTAATTGTCTGTTTGCATAATAATTAAAAAAAAAATGCACTTTTCCAGTGTAAGTTGTATCTAATGATTTGTCAAATACATTGTGAAAATTCTGAATAGTAAAATGTTTTTGTTGCTGTTCCTCATTTCAAACATCACAATTTCTTTTTGGATTTTAATCATGTTTGCTTTTTTTGCTTTCTGGACATAAATGATTACTCAGTAACAATATTAGAAAATTCTATATCCATATGATTAAATGACAGATGTTTTGCAAATGTCTCTTTTCTATTTTTAAACAGACAGACAGACACATACACACACACACACACACACACACACACACACACACACACACACACACACACACACACACACACACACACACACACACACACACACACACACATTTTTTCACACATGCCAGCTCCACCACATCACCTCCAGTGCTATAGTGTGAACCCCTGCGGCTCAGACTTGATATTCTACACGACAAATGACTGTTATTATGCGGGCTTGAATACTAGACACAACTATTTCAGGGACATTAATATCATCATTTAAAAGCCAAATATGAAAACAGGCCTATGAGACAGCGCTGAGTTCTTCTGTTTTGTCTGTCGGAGACGAGAAACAGTTGTGCTGCCTTGCTGGTAATTAAGAGACAAGCCCACATGGGAAAGATTCTTCTTTCTTTTTTACATTTGCCAGGCTGAAGTAAAAGGACTGGGGGGCTGTGTTACATTTGTAGAAAGAGTGCACGCTGGTTCCTAGTTGAAATTGGCTTCCTATTTGTCTGGCCTGGAGTTTGCTCTATGTTTAGCTGTGGACAATACTAGTGGTTTGGGCTCTACGCTCAGCTGCAGCACTGGTGCACAGAAGCGCCACCTCAGTGTGTACGAAGACCTTTACCGTGACCGTTCTGTCCTTCTGCATGTGCATCTCCTGGATTAACCATTGTTTTGGCCAATTATAAACAAAGAAAAAAAAAGAAGAAAAAGACAGAGACTAAAAATATCACTGTTAAAAACAAATCAGTAGTTCAGAAAATATTTTTTTACTCCATAAAAAAAAGTAAATGATTACAATCCCAGACTTCATGGCAGTATTAACATATCAACCTTAACGTTCGTATTTGCTCCATCAACAATTATGATTTGTTAAATCAAAAGGTTCTATTCCTGAACTTTCCACAGGTCTGAGTTGATGTTTGTGCTTGGAACTCTACAGATATAATCATCTGTTGATGTGTATGCTGATTGTGATTTCCACCAATATCACAATAATATTTTATAGTAATGTAATAAAAGAGAAATCATCTGAGAACTCCTGTATACACTGAATAAAAGGGAGAAAGAAATGTGCCTTCATTTAGTTATGAGAACATATTTTGTGTAGTTTACATAAAATATTAAATTTCTCCTCAAAACGTGATTTAATCACTTCAAAGAAGTTTCTAATTGATATTAATCAATTTCCATTATTAAACGTCGCTGACTCACTATGTCAGCGCCCCACCTGGGGCTTTAATACTCAATGTGAAGGGTTTAATTTATGTTGGACGTAGAGAAACCAGTTCAGTTTTATTTGATTTGTACAGTGCTTTTAACAATATCCCAAAGCAGCTTTATTGATTTTTTAAAAATCTAAAAAGCTGTAATTTATATTTATCCCTAATGAGCAGAGGTGAAGATAACGAGAAAAAAACTCCTTGAGATGACATGAAGATGTAACCTTGAGAGGATCCGGATTCAAAAGAGAACCTCATTCTAATCTGGGTGACACCAGAGAGAGTAATTATAAATATCGTCCTTTCTGCAGTTGTGTAGTCAAGCGGAGTTGTGTAACCAGGACAAAACAAAACAAACAGCGTTACTGTAACTCTTTCAACCGATGGATTCATCTGAATGAAATACACTGAATGAGAGCCAGTGGGTTCAGTACTGTCGTACTGATGTTATTGCCATGAAGTGATTATAATTAATGATGATAAATGATTTGCAGAATGAGACATGGGAACGAGAAAGGACACTTTTTACAGTCTTCATAACAGTATTGTAATAAACAACTTAAAAGAAACAAGCAAACCTATGCTTGATTTGTAATGACTAACTATTTAAATGAAGCAGATTGAACTAGACATTAAATTACATGTTACATTTACATAAAAAACAAGCAAATGCAAACTGTTGCCAGACGTTTTTCAGTAAGTTTCTGATTAGCTCTGATTCAAAGGGGAAAAACTGAACCTACTAAACAATATAAAAAGGCTAATTGGTGTCCTTAGGTTAGACTGAGGGTCTTCCTCTCAGACAGAAAACAACAGAAGTAAGGATCATTCATTCTTTTTAGCAGTTAAGGTAATTTTCTAGAAAAATACCATCAAAGCTTTCTTACATATAGGACTTTCTTACTTTCTGTCAGATAATATATTGTGCTTCCATGCTGAGTTTTATACACAACGTTTTGCCACCTTAAGATTCACAAAGAACCTGAATATGGCATGTTGTGTGCAGGCTGATGGAGAACAGGAGCAGGAGGAGCTTAAAGAATATTCAAATTAGCTTCCGGAATTCCTTGAAATGGTTGTGAGTTCAAATCCCAGATGCCTCCACTGGGCAATTGAGCAAGTGTGTTGCTCTGAAGGCAAATGTATTAAACGTAAATAGACTTTCATCTCTCTTGTCCTAACTCTCTTCTTCTTCTTCTTCTTCTTCTTCTTCTTCTTCTTCTTCTTCTTCTTCTTCTTCTTCTTCTTCTTCCTCTTCCTCTTCTTCAAGCACATTTAAATCTGCAGCTCCATCACCTACATATAGCCACCAATGAACCTCTATTGTACTGTAGGTTCATCTTTCCATCCATTCATTTTGTGTAGTGCTTCTCTACAGTAGCTATCCAGTTTGAACACGAAGTTCGATTTGTTATCATCTATTCATGGGTGAAGACTCGAGTAACAGAACTGTTGCAGTTACAGTCCTAAGGCTATTCAAGGAAGAGCTTAAATGCAAATGGTTCTCTCAGTATTTGGAATTTGTTAAGATATTTGATGCATTTCCAAGATTTGAGTAGAGAGCTCCAAGTGGGAAATGTTTCTCTAACATTTGTATCTTAAGTCTGAACGCAAATCAGTTGGCAAGCAATAATTCGCATATTTCTGGTTTTCTATTAGTCAGTACCAAAAACTGGAATGGATATAAGATAATAAGTTTCTGGTACCCATGAGCCAGCGACTCTCTCAGTGTGAGCTCAGAGCTGCTTGAGCTCAGTGCTGTGTGGTCCTCATGCTGTGCCAAGCATTCTCCACCTCTGCTTTCCCATCAGCTTTCCCTTTAGCTTGGAGCTGCCCATCTCTAAAAACTTCCTACTTTGATCTGAAGTTTTGACGACTTCTTTCACTTCCTGGCATCCGTTTCCTACTATAAAAAAAGAGATGATTTTGCAGTCTTGCTTCATGATGATTTTGCAGTCTTGCTGTAAATAAATTCACCTGGCAAAAGACCATGGCTTTTGCAGCCAAGGCATATACAGTGCTCTACACTCACCTGTTTGTGTTAAAGATGAAGACCTGAGAGCGATTTTGACCTGCAGGTCATTTGAATGTCTGAGAACTTTTTTCCTACTCGGTGGTAAATGACTGCGGTTTCTCTAGTGCGCAGGTATTTTTCTACTCATACCAGTCGTCGTACCTCAAACACGTTGTGCCTCTTTGAAGGGCTTAAAAAAGAAGATGGATGGCATGAGGTCAGCCTGGTGCCTGGCCTCACATATTCCGCTTCTTGGCTGTCCAACAGAAACGCTGGACACTCTGCACTCGTCCGTATAAATCATCTAGTAACAGGAAAAGTGTGTGTGTTGTGGGATTGCTTGGCTGCCAACATACGAAACCCAATTTAAGCTTTCTTTAGGGATTATCTGGCACTATTTGCACCCTCTTGTTTTTTTTCTTTTTTCGTTTTAACACTTGTAATAATTTAACACCATCACTCAAATACAACATCTCAAATGTGTGCAGGTTACCATGGAGACCTGTAAGTCTAAGGAGTTTTGGTCGGTGGCATTCAGCAGTGTTGTAACCTATTCCGTCAGACACAAAGCAGACCCGTTACGTTACATAATCATGTTGAAAGACTGAGTGAGTGACAGAATAATATGAAGAGATCATTAATCAGAGACGTGAGAGATGTTTGCTGTGCCGTGAGCACAGTAACCTCGAGTTGTTTACAAGAGACTGTATAGAAAAAAGTAATGAAGATATCATTGTAGAAGATTCTTTTGCGTATGCATGTGGCAGGGAGGGGTCGCAGAGACCACCTGGTGTGGGCCGATTGGATGTGACTCCCCTCAGGCTGGCCAGCAGCTGTGTGTTGTTCCAGTTTCCTTTTCTACAGATTAATGTTAGACTCCATGTTACTGAGGTTCCCTTGTTCAGTCGACGCTGAGGCGCTGGGTGGGTCTACTCCCTCTGCCAATCTATGAGTATGACAGGGAAACTACAGCAATAATAAAAACATATTGACCTAGTTCTGGAGAGGAAGCCCAGAAACAACTCTCTTGGACGCTGCATCCAAAATCATGCTTCCTGCAAGCGTACTCAATGGACTCCATATTGTGTCTTCACGTGCATTTTATCTAGCCATGATTTTTTTGTGTGTGTGTTTTAATTGTTATGAATCATTTCCTGCTGCAGAGAATTGTTCCAGATCATATTCAATAAAAGAACTACACGTGTAACTCTATCCACACTCCAAGGAAATCGTGAGAGATAAAGAGCATCCATGTCCAAGCGAACAAGGACAGACACGAAACGTCGGAGGTTGTTAGCTAGAGCCGGTGCCGCTCATCAAAGCCGTACAAACGACTGAGCGAAGATGCAATCTGTTCTTTATTTGAAGGATCCTGCCTTTATTAAGGAATCATAAAAGCTGAATTGTACTGTAAAAAAGCGCTTCCACATGTGTGCATAGTTTGTTGGGAAGACTTAGAGTTGAACTTGACAGATATGGAAAAGATTTGAGCGAATATACAATAAGGGTCTTTTAAACAGACTGTTTGAAGGCAAGAATTAATTCTGGTTTTGCTAATCGAATTAAAATCCAAGATGTTCCTAATTATTCCTGCCCACTTCAAACAGGAAGTTGTCACTTCATGTGTGTTTAAATCCCTGTGAAATGCAAATTACAGTGTAGTAGGAAAAAAAAACCTTTTTGAACTAGTTACTGCTCGGTGTGTGGCACAAAGAGCGATGCTTTGGCACTTTATTCCTTAAAGATACATTTATTTTACAATCTGTTCAAAATGACTTTGTATTTATGTATTGTGTATGAGGAGAGTATTCTTAATTTCTCCGCAATTTTCCCTACAGGGAATGCTTTAGGATGTTCTTTATCCTCTCTTAGCAGGTAAATTTACATACTGACTGCTACAAAGACCCTGGAGACTCCTTCAATAAATGTTTGAAATAAATCTCCAGTCAACAATTTAATGAATAATAAATTCAATTTTTATCATCACTCTTTTTAGGTAATGTGGAAAAATTGCCGTACATGTCCCTGGGTGTGGGCTGTTACAACAGAAAGAAACACTAAACATTAGTAACAAAAGCATTGATATTAAGTCATGTTAATATTATGTTCATGTCTTCCAAGTTACAGCCGAGATTACTGTCCGAGCTGCAGTTATACACAAACTGTGCACGCTTTCTGACCAATCAGATTCAAGAATGCCATCATGTGGTTTCGAACTAATTTTATACATTTAAACTTGTCAGGTTCCAACTGTTGTGATTCATTAAGTAAACATTGTACGTTTACTCTTTTTCTGGTGAGTCGAACACGTCTATATTCCATTTCATGGATACCTCAGTAATCCCTCAGACTAATTTGTATAACTTGTGTGTGTGTGTGTGTGTGTGTGTGTGTGTGTGTGTGTGTGTGTGTGTGTGTGTGTGTGTGTGTGTGTGTGTGTGTGTGTGTGTGTGCTTATTTTTATGTTTTTTTTAAATAAATATTCCTAGTTTTTTGCTGATTCCTGGTATCCTATATCCCTTCTGAGCCAGTGGAATTAAGAGAAACCTTACAGTTGATCCTTCTCTGTCAAGTCTCATAGCACTTTTGGAAAAGTGTGTAATGCTGGACACAGTGTGTGAATTCCGCTCTATATTTAGTGTATTCTTCAAGTTTGGAGACCGTTGAAATGCCAGATTCAGTTTTGAAGATTGGACTAAAATGATCACTGCACGAATGTCACAACCTACACTGATAGAGACAGACATCTGTCTGTCGCTGTATTCGGAGTGGGTGTGGCCTACATAGAATGGGCTTTAAAAACGATTTCCAATATCTGTACTGTTTATCTAACACAGGGTCACAGGGAGTGATGGTGGTCACAAGGTGGTAGACACCCTGGAAGCACACACATTCACATACTATAGACAATTTACCGACAGCAATCAGTGTATGCATGTTCTTGGGGAGTTAACCACAATACCTGGAGGAAACCCCTATCCCTGTATTATTATTATTATTATTATTATTATTATATGGATCCTACCAAAATGTCCTGGCAAATCCTTGAAAAAAAAACACTGCAAAAACTCCCAAGAGTTTTTGAGAGAAAGACGTTGTATTCAGATCTATATTTAAAATATTTTGTCTGTTTCGAATGCATTAACTGTTCAGTAATCACATATCTCTATTCAGGTACATCTCTATTCAGTTACATAAAGATAAAGGGAAATGAATCTTAAATTAAGTTGTGGTTTAACTTCTGCTATTAGTAGTTATGTGTGGCTTTGGAGCTGAGGTCCAAAAGAAGCTTTTTCATGTTAAACCAGACTTTAAATTAGACATTTCATTGGGTTCTCTCTCTCTCTCTCTCTCTCTCTCTCTCTCTCTCTCTCTCTCTCTCTCTCTCTCTCTCTCTCTCTCTCTCTCTCTCTCTGTCTCTCTGTCTCTCTCTGTCACTCTCTCTGTCGCTCTCTCTATCGCTCTCTCTGTCTTTCTCTTTCTGTCTGTCTGCATTGCTTTACTCATATAGCAATCTCAAGAACATAAAACAACAGCTGTTTTACATGCAACTTGACATGCTGTTGTTTTGGAAAAAGCATTAGAAACAGATGCGGTTTGTGCCGCTCTTGTCTTTTCTCCCTCTCTTTATTTAAATGTGATTTCCCTGGTAAAAATGATGCGTCCCTTGGCCCACTTTGTGTTGTGCCCACTGTTGTATGGTGCTTTGTACTTTGACACTCTCCTTGTTCACTTTTCAGAGCAGCACAGCTTTCTTAGTGGCCCCTTAAGTTTTGACTGGAAAACTCAGTGTGTGCCTGGCGCCTTCCTCTGTGGCCCAGCTCCTGCTTGGCTGTCCCCCGAAGAGTGGAACAAAGAGGCTGGAATTACAGCACGCTGCCGGAGCCTAATCTCCTAGGACACCTCCATGCATGGAAACTACTGTAAACTAGTGCAAGAAAAACAGCACCTTACACTGTAAAGCACGACAAACTTTAATAATGAGGCTTGTGTATGGACCCTAATCCCATTGAGTTTGGCTTCGTTTTTAATCCTAAACAGTTTGTGACAACTTCTCAAGCTTTAAAGCAAGTTGAGCAGTGACGTTTTAATATTGCATGTCATTTCACATGAGTTATGTTTTATTACTTCTATATTATTTCAGTTTCAACCTGATCAAAGGTTTCGATCCTGAGCTTGGATCTAAATATACACAAATCAGCTGCCATGGTTGTGCAGAATTATCATTTTTGTACATTAAACATCATCCCTCCAACATGCCCTCATGAACATGACCCTCATTTACTGTATGTCTTGGTATTTTAGTGTTTCTTTGTCTAGCTTCTGTGGTTGTTGTGTTTTGTTAGCTGCTTCATTCCCATAGCCTCGTTCACAGTCTGTAGTTTGTGCCTCACTCTGGTGTTAGTTGTAAATAAAAGTCTGCACTTGGGTGTGTTTGGGTGTGTGTTTGAGTATATGTGTGTGTTTGGGTGTGTGTTTGAGTATATGTGAGTGTTTGGGTGTGTGTTTGAGTATATGGGTGTGTATTGAGTATACAGTATGTGAGTGTTTGGGTGTGTGTTTGAGTATATGTGAGTATTTGGGTGTGTATTGAGTATATGTGAGTGTTTGGGTGTGTGTTTGGTTGTGTGTCTGAATGTATGTGCTTCTTATGTGTGTTTGGGTGTGTACTTGGTTTTGTGTTTGAGTATATGTGTGTGCTTATACTGTGTGTTAGGTTGTGTGTGTTTTCTTCCAGAGCTGTGCTATAAAAGGATTTGACCTTGCAATCTTTAGATGATCAGCAACATGTTTCTGTTGTGCTACACATGAACACTAGATTAAAAATAAAACAGTGTACATGTGACTATGGAGTTAATAAGCCATGTGCTGAACGATGTAGATTTAAACGTATGTGATAGAAGGATGTTTACAGAGTTTTGCACGTTCTTCTTGTGTCCGTACTCTCTATGCTGTATTACCCCTAGTTATGAATGAGGTGTTTTGCTAACATGTGTGTGTGCAAGTGTGTGTGTGAGTGTGTGTGTGTGTGTGTGTGTGTGTGTGTGTGTGTGTGTGTGTGTGTGTGTGTGTGTGTGTGTGTGTGTGTGTGTGTGTGTGTGTGTGCACACTCTTGCCTTATGCCCAGTTTTCCCAGGATGTCACACAACATCAACATATTCCTGTCACAAGCTTTACTTTCTGCTCCCAAAAAATTCCCTGCATTGAAATCATGTATAGAATGTTAGACTTTCAGTCTAATAGATTCATTTAATTTCAATTCAATTCAAATTGATTTGTATAGAGCTTTTAACAGTGGACATCACACTAACAGCAGCTTTACAGAACATAAGAAACATAATACAAAAACATTGATATTATACAAAGATGAATATAATACAAAAATTCAAGATTAATATTAGATATACTTAAATGAGTTTGTATTTATCCCTAATGAACAAGCCTGAGGTGACTGAAGTGACTGTGGCAAGGAAAAACTTCCCTAGATGGTAAAGGAAGAAACCTTGAGAGGAACCAGTCTCAAAAGTGAACCTCATCCTCATTTGGGTGACACTGGAGGGTGTGATTATAAATATTCAGTCTGACAATTGCGTATTGATGAGGAGGTTGTTGTCCTCATCCTCATCTAAACACCACAAGTGTGACACTTTGTATCAACAGCACAGGAAATGCATGTTATGTTATATATTTAACGAATAGATCACCATTGCTAACCTTAATCTTAAAATCTAATATAAGCACAATACAGCATGTCTCTACAGCAAACTAAGTATCTAACTAAGGAACTCAATGTAACTAAGGAACTCAATGTAAGAACAATCAACATCGTATTGCTATGCAGGACAACCGCCGTTGTCTGATTTGCACCGATAGTGACGTCGATGAAATGCTAATGGCAATTTGTGCAGAAGTTATTTGTGTGGAAGGGAGCAATGTAGTTGGGGCGTGCAGACAGTGGTAAGGGTGTGGTTATCAGTGTGTGTAGAAGAAGTTATTAATGCTGGCTCTGTGTGTGTGTGTGTGTGTGTGTGTGTGTGTGTGTGTGTGTGTGTGTGTGTGTGTGTGTGTGTGTGTGTGTGTGTGAGCAAGAATGAGAGAGAGAATCTTTTCACTGTATCTGGTGCATGTCTGATGAGATTTAGATGATGCGTGTAAGAAAAGAGGGGATTCCCTGAGGGCCAGACAGACTGTATTGGATAATACCATAATGACAGAGTAAGCTCTCCATGAAGCCAAGAAAACACCACAAATGCCAAGCCCAGACCAGCCACTATCTACACGTATGTGTTTGTGTGTGTTGTGGCTGATGTTTCGCAGCTCGTCGTGTTTTTCACTGCTATGTGTTTCCACAGTAAGGCAGCGTGCCCCCTCACTGACGCACACAAACTCCTTCCTCCTGGCTCAAGCACTCCGATTACTCCTTAACTGCAGTGCTGTAGGAGGACTTTCTCTACTGTAAATGTCAACCCTGCTGAAATTCTGGAGTAGATGATTCACACACCCAAATTTAACTGGCAACTCCTAAAACGGACTGTTAGATAAGTTTAAATTTAGTTCTACAGCTTGGATTTTTTTGTAAACCCCACACTAGCTTGTTTGACATGGCTAAAAGGTAGACATTAAGGTTTCTCAGTGTCCAGATGAATGCAGATTAGAGAGAAGGAACTAGATGTACCGAGTCATGAAATTGCCCTGGTTCCTTTAATAGTGAAAGAGAATAACATCACAACAAAATAATTTTTATTATAATTTTAAATTAAGACATATGTCATAAATTTTTAAGACAAAAGCTCTAAAGCTCCCCCCTCAATCAAAATGCATACATTTCTATGAATTTACATTAAAGGCTATAAACTTAGATAATATAACATATATAACCTACTATATGTATAACTAACATAATTTTTTCTTTTTATATAACTTTTTATATTGTTTTTGCTGTACTTCACAGTATTGTGCATTCACCTTGTATATTTTTTCCCCAGAGAGTAGCAATTAGTTGGCTGTTTAACTGAATACCAAAATACAATACAAAATAATCTGCACTAAGATGTTTGTTAACGGGTGGTGGGTTTATCTGATGACAATGAGACCTTGAATTGATAAGAATAAAGTGATCGATTTGACAGAATTTTCCCTTGGAGATTATAACACGCTTTAACGAAGGCGGCTGAAACATGCTGTAATACCTCAGAGTCTCATCACTCTGGGCTCATGAGGGCACATTCATGAAAATTCTCACCATCCAACTTCAATCTGAAGTTAAACGATCTTAGTGGCATTTTGTCCCCATTAAACGGAACCAATTTTTAATAAGAAAAAAAAGCATATCCAGGTCGAAGTTTATACATGAAATCCCCCCCCCCCCTTATATTGTTCTCATAAATAGCAAGTTTGCAGTAAAGGAAGAGAAATATCTTTTACCCACCCAATCTCTTTTAACACCCCCCCCCCTATCCAAGCCAACATACAGTATGTGCTTCAACAGACAATAGCAGTAGTCTCTATCACATCAGCACTGCAGAAGGTTCCTGACCATCCAGAGCAGAGCTATATTACATATCAATCCCCAGTATGACTCGAGATCACTGTCTTAACATATGCACTCTTACCTACTTATGTACATGCAACATCAACCTGCAGTCATTTAAAAGCCAAATTCCAGGTCAGGGACTGGAGCAACATCCACCTTGCTCTCTGATATAAACAAACGTGATCTCACAACAATATGGCGGTGTGCAGTAACCTGAGCATGTAACCGGTATATAAAATATATTGATAAATATGTATATAATCCACACAAAATTAACTGAACCTGTGAACTTAACTCGTGTCTGAATGATTGCTTTGCCTTTACTTGTTATGGCTCTATGTAATTTCCTGTTTTGGCTCCACCTTTTCCCTTTCTGTCGTGTGATTGTATGGGAGAGGTAAGTTTAATTTTCTGCTCATAATCGTATTTCATCTTTAAATTCTTTATCACTTATGTATTTATTTTTTTATTAACATATGTATTAAATGTGATTTTCACTAAATACTTTTTTGTCATTTGATTCCTAAAGTTATGTCTTTACTCTTTAAACAAGCCTGGAAATTGGAGAACATTTCTTATCTGTGTGTTTGTTAGCCTCAGAATAAAAGGTCCAGATGACCGGATTCCTTCAGTGCAGTGTCTGCTCGTCCAAGGTTCTTGGCAGAAGAAATAGTTTTTAACCGGTGGTCTGAAGCTGTCTTCCGGTGTGTAAACCTCCAGCTAACTTTTCTGTTGTGTATGAAACTCCACCCACATTATTCATTCATTCATTCACTACTGCTTATCTGAACTACCTTGGGTCACGGGGAGCCTGTGCCTATTTCAGGCGTCATCGGGCATCAAGGTAGGATACACCCTGGACGGAGTGCCAACCCATCACAGGGCACACACTCTCATTCATTCACACACTCACACACTATGGACAATTTTCCAAAGATGCCAATCAATCTTCCATGCATGTCTTTGGACCGGGGGAGGAAACCGGAGTACCCAGAGGAAACCCCCGAGGCACGGGGAGAACATGCAAACTCCACACACACAAGGCGGAGGCGGGAATCGAACCCCCAACCCTGTAGGTGTGAGGCAAACGTGCTAACCACTAAGCCATCGTGCCCCCTTCCACATTAAACGTCATTTATTTATTCCTTTTAAGAAGATCAGATTCAGACACACTGATATCATCTCCATCCAGGCTTCCAGAAGATGAAAGTTATACAGTAAATAAGATAGCATTATAATATCATATTATATTATAATATAATATGCAATAAAGCATTAAAATATCTCAAAGAATTAAACAGTGTTTTGTGTCTCTGTGTTAGAAGCCTTCTTTTCTTCTACCTATATGTGCTTTAGTTTTCCGTTTATCTGTACGTTTTGAATGATTTCCACTTGTTTGTGTAGTAAATATGGCAATAAATACACAGAGCATTAACAGCTCTTGTTCAGACTTTCACCTATTACGTTTGTTTTGATGAATTGGTCCATCCTAACCTGCATTGTGTGCTTTTTTGGATACACGGGACACCTGGAATCTAGTTCCACTTGCTGTTTAAATGAATGAATCATTGCTATGCTGCTCCTCCACAGGCGAGACAGTAAGATCAAATCTAAACAAAACATTCTGGTGCATTGTAATTTGAAAACTTGGTAACAACCATTACGTCTATATCCACACACAAAAGTGAGGCGAAGTTGTTGTTTAAAGACGCCACAGGAAGGACTGATGTGTGTGACCCTGTGTGTGTGTGTTGTTTTTTTTTGTGGATGCCACTATATATTAGTGAGTCTGGAGGCTTTTGGGGTCAACAGTCTACTGCCCTGACCACACTCTCTCTCTCCCTCTCTCTCCCTCTCTCTCTCTCCCTCTCTCTCTCTCTCTCGCTCCCTCTCTCTCTCTCTCTCTCTCTCTCTCTCTCTCTCTCTCTCTCTCTCTCTCTCTCTCTCTCTCTCTCTCTGACTCTCCAGTGCTCTAAACCTCAGCCATCACCACAAATAGTCTCCGCTGTGCCAATACACACAGGGCATAACTCACAGTCTGCTCCTTATTTCTGCAAACTCTGTGGGGGTGACACTCCGCCCGACGAGGGCGGGATTCCACGTGCTGCTAAAACTGGTTACACTTGTGGTGTTTTTGAGGTGATGCTGATGTCACAACCATTCTGTCATCTAGGGATAAAGCCTCCAATAGGATAGTGGGAGGAAGCGGAGGCTTATGACAGGTCTGTGTTCAAAAACCGGACATTTCAGACAAAACGCAGTGACGGCCTGTGATTCACTCTCTGCACGACAAACATGCAGTGTGCTGTAGAGACTGCACTTTTTTCTTGCTTCTGTATTTGTGTGTGTGTGTGTGTGTGTGTGTGTGTGTGTGTGTGTGTGTGTGTGTGTGTGTGTGTGTGAGAGAGAGAGAGAGAGAGAGAGAGAGAGAGAGACTATACAATTGTCTGCTCTATTATTAGCAGTAGTGGGCACTCTTGTTCCTCAGTGTGTATGTTTGGTATATGTGGTGGCGGTCTGAAACCAGTAGTTTTCACTTGTTACTAGACCAAAGAGAGAAGAAAAAAAAATCACATATGACTCATTAGTCTTGGCACTGGTTTTCTTAGTGCTGCCTTTTTCTCTCGTTTTTTTTTTTTTTTTAGGTTTATGGCAGTGTAGCATCTGATAGTGGAATTAATAGTAATAAATTCTGATGACTCCTATTTACAAACATGTTAGTTAATATTTCTAAAGTATATAGACTGAACTGATGGAGAGCTACTTCACTGCAAGGTTATATACATGGACTATATGAAAACGCTATATGCTTGGATTTATGAATTCAGTGAATGTTTTATGCATACAACATGCTGTTACTGTAAATGCTGCAGTTTGCTGTAACTCTTTACAGATACACATTCATTCCATTTTACTTTATTGTTTTAAGTCTTATAACTAAAGCTGACTAAAGGGAGTTACTTCATATTTATTAATAACATGTTACACCTTGTGGGGCCATGCTGGCTTAATGGTTAACACATTTGCCCCGCATCTCCAGAGTTGGGGGTTCGCTCCAGGTTCTGTGATCCTGTTTAGGATAAACAACATAGAAAACGTGAAACAAACTTTTCTTTTCTGTATTGGGAATACATCTGATATAAATAGTTATAAAACTCAGGACTCACTTTGTGTTATTATCCGAATTAGAATCCAAGGCTGCCTTATGAGAGAGTGTCATTTTTTTCCCCTTCTCTTTTAGAGACCCCCCGAGACAGCAGCATAAATGCAGCTGGCTTCAATTGCAGCTCAGGGAAGGAAAAAAAAAAGACAAAACAAGACCCCACAAAGTTTAAAGGAAAAAATGTTCATGCTGTTGAACTCAAGAGTATAGTATCAAGAGTTTGAGAGCCTTTTCTACAGAGACACCAGTCAAAACATAAAGTACTGTAAATAGGAAAACTCCTACCAATAACCAAAATAACTTTTGGTTATTGGTATTTTAGACACAATAAAGAAATACAGAAACAGTTTTATCACTTGTACAATTTTGTGTAATGTTCCTAAACACTAAAAAAAGATACTGATTCCATATTGACTAAGAAGTTAATTTTTCAAGGATGTTGCTTTAAGTGGTTGTCACTTGTTCCATAGGAATATACAATCATTATATGTAAGCATAACATCTATTCAATTAAATATTCTATACAAGCTTTGTGCTTGGGTCTTCAGCAGCGAACATTTGAAGACTTCGGCAAGAATGGAATTAGAGTTGGGTCTGTGATGAACTCGGAAATGACCCTGACTTTTTAGTTCCTTAGGAGCTCGATTCCGCTCGACTATAAACCATTATAGAAATGACATCATGTACATTTGCATTATTTACAGTCCAGTGTCACAAGGCCCCCAGGTGGTCCAGTGGCAGAATCCTGTGCTCTCATCGACATGGCCTGGGTTCGATTCCTGGGCAGGGTGTTAAGTTGCAGCTGAAGAGTTACCTGGATGGGCATTCAGCATAAACCCTGAGTAACATCTAATATGTAGGCTGTGTGATCTGTTGAGGTAACCAAAAAAAAAACAGTCTAGTGTCACAATTGATGATGAGCTTGCTTCTAAACCTGTTTCCTCTCAAGATGCTGCCATAGCCTTGCTCTTAAGCATAGATTTTAGTAATAGTCATTTAATTTTCTATGCTTCTGTAAAGCTGCTTTGAGACAATGGCCATTGTTAGAAGCGCCATACAAATAACCGAAGTATTTAACACAAGACAAGTAACAGAGATCAGTGTTTCTTATTTCATTTCATGAATGTACAGTCTTTAACAAAACTATGGTTCCTCTTCCACATTCCCCACCAAGGCTCCTCTACCAGAACTGCCCTGTTGTGGAAGTCAACAAGACAAGTTCTCATAATGCTGGAATAATCTGCAGCATTTCATTGAGCTCTTTGTCTTCAACATTAATGAAACATGATTTTTGCCATACAGAAGTTTCTCTCATGTAGGTGCAAGTAGTTGAAGCGATACTAGTTGACACCAGGTACTGTGCGATCTCACTTCACTGACTTGTCCTTTTCATGAGTCTAAGCAAACATTTCAGCATGCTATACTCGTATCTCAATCTGGATGAAGCTCTGATCTTCTTGTCATTCAAGGAAGTGATCCAACAAGCATCAAGTAGGGTTCCTTGTCTTTTGCTACAATCAAGGTATTTGAGGGGTTGAATCAATGGCCAGATATGCCAGTGTGCTTCTTTCACCTCAGGGCTTTTAACCCGGGGGTAAGTAAACCCTGCTTATAACCCTGGGTAGAGGAACATTTCATGCTTGTTATTTAGAAGCGGAGTTAACACGGCTTTTTCGAACCCTTGCTCTGAAGGGTTATGATTTTGACCCCACATTGTGATGCCAAATGTTTAGGCTGCATCTACAGCTTTATGAATGTACAGACTCATTATGAATTTTTCAAGAAGGTGACCAATGCAGTTAGAAAAATAACAGAAATAAAATCACGTCCGTATTGTTTTGGTCCAATGGTTTTATGCTTTTGGAAAGTAGAGTCAAAGTATCAACATCTGACATGTTTTCACAGATTGTCAAATGTGTGATTTTATTCTTAAGGGTCTCCTTATCTTTGATCTTTCTGTTTTTCCTTTTGAATAGTTTCATTTTTCTTTCCTTTTTATTTCAAATAGTGAAACAGAAAGGATACTGAGTTCATTCTTTTTTTTTAATTCAGTGCCAAATTATTTTTTTTTGTATTTGGAAAAAAAAAATCTAGTAATGGCTCCTTCATTTTAATCAGCTTGTTAAAAATACAGACTACAGGGCTAGCATTTTGACGTCAATCTTATTCATGTGGAGCATTCAGCCCAGTAAAGGATTTCCTCTGCAGGCTTTAATAGAGGAAATCAGACTCCTCTTTGCTTGAGCCACATTTCTCCACAGAGCTTAATTAACCTAATTGTGTTCATTTTCCCCCTTTAGTGTTAAACTGTCATTGTGGAGTTGTACTCATTATCTGCCACCTCCGTTCGAGCTACTGCTCTGCCTAGTCCTGTGCAAAAGAAAGAACACCCCCACACCTAATAAAACAGAAAGTAATGCAATTAAACTTCAATTAAACTTCACTGTCATTTTATTTGTACAGTTTTGTTATGATGTTGTCAGACACTTAACCACCCTCTAGACACTTTGGTTTTTAATGTGATTACCACAGAGTCCATAGCTTAATTTCCAGTTCCTGTAAACACCACATACAGAAGCACATATTCAGTACAAACTCACATTTATACACACAAATCGCAAAATATAGTGTAGCATCAAGACACATGGGTTAAATTGGTACCCCAGAGTCATTTACTAATAGACACTGTGAAAAGTGAACAATAATACCATCGGAGGGCAGGTATAAAAATACGAAAATGTATTTTCTTTCTTTGTTTATTTTTCTTTACTTATTTTTAGAAAACTACAGCATTCTTAATAAATGTATCTTTTTTATTAGGTACACCTATGCTAGTCTGTTTTGACTTTCCATTTAATTCCTTTTTTCCTTTATTTGTCACTGGCCCTATTATCAGGTTTGACATGATAGCGGTGTTAGCGGTGTGTGTACTGTAGCACCCATAAGTTATTGCATGTCACATGTCCACATAAGCACCTGAATCACACTGTTGTTTCATTATCACCTTTAGGGGGGGCACGGTGGCTTAGTAGTTGAAGCGGCCTCCAGGGTTGGAGGTTCGATTCCCACCTCCGCCTTGTGTGTGTGGAGTTTGCATGTTCTCCCCGTGCCTCGGGGGTTTCCTCCAGGTACTCCAGTTTTCTCCCCCGGTCCAAAGACATGCATGGTTGATTGGCATCTCTGGAAAATTGTCCGTATTGTGTGATTGCATGAGTGAATGAGAGTGTGTGCCCTGAGATGGTTTGGCACTCCGTCCAGGGTGTATCCTGCATTGATGCCCGATGATGCCTGAGATTGACACAGGCTCCCCGTGACCCGAGGTAGTTCGGATAAGTGGTAAAAAATGAGTGAGAGTGAGTGAGTGTTAGTCTTTTGTCATTATCGCCGTTCTCTTGTCATTTGATGATTGCCCTTCTCTTTTCTCATCTGTCATGTGACTTATTACTATTTTTAACCCCCTGCACAGATATAATTTTTCTGTAAAGGAACATCAACAGCAAAGAACACTTTCATCCTGGTCACTGTGATTAATGGTTGAAATGTTTGAGTTGGAATCATACAAATCTTTTCCCTCTTTCTGTGACACAGTGGTTGGTTCCAAAAACCTGCAAGAGTATGCTCTTTCACATGACACATTACAATTTATAACTCCAAGACACCTAGAGGTAGATGCAATATTACACTATTTAATAGCCCATTTGTATTGGTCAAGTCTTTAAAGTTTACACTTACAAGCTGAGATCCACTTTGAAAAGGTTAGTATGAAGAAGCCAGTGGCTGTGCTAGGTACAGTTGAAATGTTTTTAGATGTCCAACACCCAAATCTAAATCTATCAAAACACTGAACACTTACGGGAGAAGAATTTTGCCCCAGTCTCAGGAAAGTTAACAACGGATCAGTGATAGACACATCCTGAGACAATTTGTACTGAGATACTGATAAAGTCACAATAATCTCCATTCTCATCACTTCTAGCATCAAATTACTCAGCAACTACCAAGAATCCTTTAAGGTTATCGCAGGAAAATGGCTGAGTTGTCACAAACCCACAGCAGATGAAGCACCTCAGTCACATGGAACAGTGGCTGAGACAGGCTATTCTTGTTGCTCTGGTGAACAGTAATATTGCTTTTAAATGGTTTACTCAATAGAGTCTCAGTACTGAAACCTTGGAGCCAATACCTTTGGGTAGGATGTACCAAATCTGAACTTGAGCTGTGAAATGTTATTAAGCTTTTGTGCAAGCTTGGATTGTTAACAACAAACACAAGGTTGCTTATAAGTGTATTTGGTAAAAGAGCACCTTTGGTCAAAGCAAAACAACAGATCAACTTGAAGCCATGTGTTTTGGACAATTAGATAAAGAGTGAGACACAGCTAATCTATTCAAGATGAGTCAATTTTGTTACACAGGATTTCAGGTAGATTTACCTGGTAAACCCAGAAGAACCTTCCAGGTTGTATGAAGCATGTGGCACCTTAGTGAAAGAGGAATTTAACTCCCATTTCTAAAAGAGCTTCTCTTTTCTACAAAATGCATTTGGGTTCATCGAGTTTGAATGGACCATGTCCACTTCCTCAATCATAAAGGCAGCTACAAGAAGGCAGGAAAAGAATCAGTTGCAGAAGTGAAATTTCAGGCACTGGAGGAGTTCATGGAAAAGCTTTGGAGACTGGCCTCTCCTGTGCATATTGTTGAGTAATTGAAGGAGCACTTTGAGCAATTTATTAACATTCATGGTACAGTGCCAGAAATCTTTGGTGTTTTGGAGTGACTGAGCTTACTATGTAGGGTAGAAACCTTCAAAGCGGCAAGACTGCAGGGGGTGATGAGATGTGGTTTATAAGGTTAAAGGCACTGGGCAAGATTTGGGTTATGTGGTTAACACATCTCCAGGGTTGCATGGTGATCTGGGAAAAAGACTGGAAATATGGGATGATGGCCCCTGTTTTTAAAAAGGAGACCATACGTCAGCATCTTTTTCAGTAAATGAATAAATTAAGTGTATATGAATAATATGTAATATATTTTGTATATTTAATATATTTTCAGAATTTACATCCTTCAGTGGGTAGTAGGAATTCATTACTGTTTATGTTGAATCCATTTTATGAGGGTTAGAATTCAAGTTAATTAAATAAACTTTTCTTATTTTATAATTTTTTATTGTCTTAGATTATATAGCTCACTTTGTGTATAGTTAGGACAGATGTTGTGTATTATTTTGGACTTTTTGGCTTTAAAAGCTTAAACCACTATTATAAAAAGAGAGAAAACTCAACCGTTATCTTTGTCTCTGCACAATGATTCTTTCAAATGTGCTGCCTGACCTAGAATAGGTTGCAACAATACTCATAAGTTTCTGTCATTTTCAGTGATATTTCATTGTTTGCAAAATGTATGTGGTTAGCCAAATTTAAAAGCATCATATGTTGTGATCAAAGGGCTTGAAATAATTTATTCATCTTGGTGATTGCTGGGTTCTTGGGGTTTCTGTTAACTAACAGCTTGGTAAAAAGTCACGTTCTATTAAAGCCACCTTGATCCTATCCAACCTGATAATGCTTTCCAGAGTTCTGGAAGGAAGCTCAAGGTTACCGTTTGGCTTGAAAGTAAGCATTGATTGAGTGTTCACAACAGTCCGTGCAAGATTTGCTGTTTCACACCGTCAACATTCCTGAACTGACACGGTAATGACTCTGTAGCCTTATTATCGAGGTTGAAAATGCTTATCCAAAGCAGCAGCCCAAAAAAGCTCTTATTTCCAAATTTCAACACTTCATGCATCTTAAATAATATTACTTCCTTGTCTGCTACAACAATCTTCTCTTTTGTGTAATTATACTGTAATTATCAATCTTAGATGAGGACTATTACATTAAAAGGTAAATAATAATAGTAATAATAATAATAATAATAATAATAATAATAATAATAATAATAATAATAATAATAATAATAATAACAAACAGTTATACATATTCATTTTTCTTGCTACTTAGGCGCCACAGTTGACAGGTTTCTGAATGTCCCAGATGTTAAATACATTTAAGACCTTTACAGAATTCTAACACTTCATAAAACAGGATACAAACTCTTTTTCAGGAAAGATTTGTCCATTACACAGAACAAAATTCCAACTTTCCGTGAAAATCCCCAAATGAACATTTTGGTTCACATCAGAGGGAGAAATTACTTACTTCTTCTCAATCAGTCACCATGTGATAGACTGATTCCAACATATACCAAGTCTGTCTATTTTACTTTAATCATCCATCACTTTTGAAGGAGCAGTTTGATTGTTTTGTTTTCCTCTGGTTTGTGTATATACATTGAATTTTTCCAGAAAGTGTTGACATTGCAAAATTTTGTGGTTTTAAATAGACCCTTTAAAAACACCAACTCTAATGCAGCTCCGCCCATGATTAATTGCAAGGAAATTTAAATATTGGTGTGCAAGAAAGTAATTGGATGCAGCTTTTTGGGATTCGAGATGAAAGGTCTGTAGGGAGACTCTCTGCAAAAGCTGTCAGAAGGGAATATCACACACAAGATGACATGATATGCTGTGGAAAGCTTTTTAAGCAAGGCCATCATTTTATTGCGATGTATCCCACTATGGCAAATGTATGAGTAAAAGTCATAGGTTCATCATCTGGGATTATCCCCCAGATTAGTATAAATACTTAATTTGTAGCCAGGTCCAAGCCAAGCACAAATGACAATCAAGTATCTATAAATGCAAATTATATATACACACACATACTCCCTACATATACACACAGACATGTACATATACAGTATGTTAAGCTGTCAGGAAATGCTATTCTAAATTTCTAACATGCACTTTTAACATTCAAATTATTTGTAGACATCATCATCAGAAGCATGTTGCATTATAAATGGCAAGTTGCATGGGGCCTTCATAGATCAGACTTGTTTGTGCAGCAGATTATGATATAATGAATTTGCTTTTGCCATGTTCTCAAAACATTCCTGAACAAAGCTTAGCAGTATAATTAACAGTATTCCCTAATGGCAGTATATATATTTCTCTTTCAGCAGTATAATACCTTATACTGCTGTTGGTATACTTCATGTGTCTGCAACAATGTTTTGGTGTTATGTAACATTCATAGGACTGAAGAGTTTCCCAATAGAACACTGTCAAGAGCATCACACTTCTTCTGCCAGCTTGCCTTCTTTCCATAGTGCATACTGGTGCCATCTATTCTTCCACACAACTCTCAGGTGTGAAACACACCACACACACCTGTCCGTCCACATGACATAAAAGAAAAGATTCATCAGACCAGGTGACCTTTGTTCATTGCTCCTTGGTGGCGTTCTGATGTTAGCCTGCCCATTGTAGGTGCTTTTGGTGGTAGACAGGAGTCAGCAATGACACTTTGATTGGTCTACGTCTACACATCTCCATACACGGCAAGCTGTGATGTTCTGGGTTTGAATGCTTTTTAGCAATTTGTGCTAGAGAAGCTTGAACCAGATGGGCTAGCCTGCGTACACACATCAATGACTGATGCACTCATGACCCTGGTGCTGGTTCGCCAATTGTCCTTCTTTGAGTCACTTTTGGTAGGTATGATCCACTGCATAACATTAACACCCACAAGGCCTGCTTTCTTGGAGATATTCTGACCCAGTTGTCTAGCATCACAATTTGGTCCTTGTCAAAGTCGCTGAAGTCCTTGCCCCTGCCCATGTTCTGTAGACCAGTATAGGCAAGCTCTGTTTGCCCTGTTGGCAAATATGGTGCTGCTGCAATTAGCTAAATGAGTGCAGGCCATGTGAGCTTTGCCTCACACACTCCAGACACAACTGTTTACCCAAATCAGCCTGCCAGGGATTTCATCAA